>NC_052354.1:6254790-6264366 GCF_009727055.1 Benincasa hispida
AGAGAGGATTGTACCCTGGCCACTAATCTGCTTTGTATCTATTCAACCAGCCCCACGGGCCTTATACTTATTGGTGAACTACCCATATTACATTCGACTGGCTTTTTTGACTCATTTGGAAGTTGAACTTGATCTCAGCGATATGAATTTTTCTCGAGGGCTTTCGTTTCTTCATCCAAACTGGCTCGCATTCCATGTTAGGACTTTCCCAATGCGGCGGTGGTATACTTTTTGGTATTACCACTGGTTAGGACTTGTAGTGAGGGCCTTGAACTCAAATATAATTACTATAGGACAAGTGACTTTGGCAACGGATATTTAGTACATGATCTCGTACATTTCTCCAGGGCAATCGGAAGATCAAGGGGATTCATCTCTATCTTTATTTTCTTCTGACATACTGCATTCTCCCTCCGTTCTGTTATTTTCCCACTCTTTCAACATTTTTTTCCAAGCGGGAATAAGAAAGGCTCTTTTTTCTAGGTTCTACCAAAGTCCTCAGGATCATACCACTCATCTGTCTCTTTACCATCATCAACTTCAATCACATCCTTGCTGGCATTATCATCTTCCCTGCTTTTGCTTTCAACATTTTCCAACCACAAGTATCAGTGTTATCACATTTTATTATTATGATCAGGGATAGGACTACTAGTACCTGGAACTGATCTTTGTTTAGACTCATGAACGGAGCCGGGAGAGATGACAGGTGGCGTATTTCTTCTGAGATTCTTTTCTATAGTATGTGATCCAAGGGACTTGTTCAGTTGGGAGGATGGGTGCGTTGGTGTTGACACTGGACATCAAGGATGGGTTCAGGTTCAGGTAAGGTAGAAAGACTGGGACCCCAATTAGTTTCTTCACTGGAATGCTCCCCCTGAAGAGAAACCATTGGAAAGAATGGATGATCTTCGAAGAAGGTCATAATCCATAGAGACATATTTCCTGGAAGGAGGGTGATAATACTTGTACCCACTCAGATGTAGAGGATATCCTACAAAAACGCATTTTTGTGCTCGAGGGGTAAAACTGGGTACGGTTAGGTCGCGTGTATGGACGAACACCACACAGCCAAAGACACGAAGGGGTACATCAGAAAAGAAGTCCTGGAGTTTGGGTAAGACTCTTTGAAATAGTCTAATGGGTTTGGAATTTTAGGACCCCGGGATGGCATGCGGTTTATTAGATGGGTTGCTGTCAGGATAACATCACCCCACAAATAAGAGGGAAGAGAGGTAGACAACATAAGAGAGCAGACAACTTCGACTAGGTGACGGTTTTTCCATTCGGCCACTCCATTTTGTTGAGGAGTGTACGCACAAGAACTCTGATGGACAACACCTTTGGAGGTAAGGAATTCTTGTAAGGTGTTACTAAGGTATTCTCGACCATTATCACTTCTGAGAATAGCGATTTTAGCGTTGAACTGGATTTCTATGGAATTGTAAAATTGTTGGAAAACTAAAGTGACTTCTGATTTATCTGTCAGCAGGAAAACCCAGGTTAGACGAGTATGATTGTCAATAAAAGTTACAAACCAACGCTTCCCAGTTATGGTAGTGACTGGTGAAGGACCCCAGACATCACTATGGAATAGAGTAAACGGTTTAGACGGCTTATAGGGCTGAGAAAAGAAAGAAACACGAGGCTGTTTTGCCTGGACACACACATTACATTTCAATTTAGAGATATTAATATTGCGAAAAAGATGAGGGAACAAATAGTTCATATACTGGAAATTAGGATGGCCAAGACGATAATGCCACAACATATAATCAGTTTTAGAAATGGAAAAATGAGAAGAAAACAAACTAGTCCTATCACATAGCCTAAAGGAAGCTTCTTCAGTAAGGAAATAGAGTCCCTTGTCATGCCGGGCAGTGCCAATCGTCCTCCCCGAGGTTAGATCCTGAAACACAACATCATCAGGTGAGAAACTAACACAACACTTCAAATCTCTTGTTAGCTTACTAATAGATAACAGATTGTAAGACACTTTTGGCACATGCAATACATCTTGGAGTACTAAGTCGGCAAAGGGTGACACTCGTCCTTTCCCAACAACAGGAGCAAATGACCCATCTGCAATTCTGATTCTTTCATTTCCAGCACTAGGTTGATAAGATAAAAATTGATCAGAAGAACCAGTGAGGTGATCTGTGGCTCCCGAGTCTAATATCCATGGTTTATTACCAATTATACTCACAAGACCAAAAGATTGAAAAGTACTAGTATGGGCGATTGCACTTACACCCACTGTAGTAGTGTTCTGAGTAGTTTCCTGATTCTGAGTCTGAGTATCTTCAGTAATAGATTCACCTACGAGAGCCCGACTTGGCTGTCGTTTCTTACCATTAGGCGGTCGGTCGTGGAGTTTCCAACACTGATCTTTAGTGTGCCAAGGTTTCTTGCAATGTTCACACACTAGGGGCGGCTTACTGTTCTGTTTATCTTGTACCGGGCCTGATGTTTTGAAAGCAGCGGAATCTGTTGGTGTTATAGGTGTACTGTTCATGGCTCTCGACCTATCTTCTTCCAGGCGAACTTCAGAACAGACCTCCATTAGGGATGGTAAGGTCTGGTCCCTAGTATACGACTGCGCACTGTATCAAATTTAGAGTTGAGACCTGTAAGAAAGTCATACATGCGATCCGTTTCTTCAGACTGATAATGTAACACTCCTCCACAAGGACAGTTCCAGATCATCTCACGGCACAAATCCATCTCTTGCCATGACAAATATAGCTTGTTAAAGTAAGCGGTAACGTCCATCGTTCCCTGTTTGCATTCATGGACCTGCTTACGTAGAGTATACAAACGGGAGGCATTCTGCCTCCTGGAGTAGAGTTTCTGGGCTGTTTCCCAAATATCACGGGCTGTAGCTGCATACAATAAAGGTTTTCCAACCTGAGGTTCCATACTGCCAATCAAAATTGATCTCAACAAAGAATCCTCTTCTTTCCACATTTGCTCTTGGGGGTCACCGATCCTTGGTTTTGGTATTTCACCTGTCAGATATCCAAATTTATGACGGCCCTCAAGAGTCATTTCAATAGATTGGGACCAAGAGAAGTAATTATCGCCATTTAACTTTTCCCTTATAATAATTCTAGAAGAATTGCCTATAGTTCCAAAACATAAATTTGAGGAGTAAGCAGGGAACGAAGTTACCGAGTTTTTAGGGTATGGATTTAGATCTGATTGGATCTTGGATTTCGATCCCATGGCTTCCCCAATAGCAGCAAGCTGTTGTTGAAACATCTCGTTCTGTTGTTTAATCTGCAACTGTAACTGGGTAACTTGATCTTTGATTATATTTCCTTGGTCTTGGTGGTATGATGAAGACTCGCCCCCTAGGGGTGTACATAGTCCGGGTTGGAAGATTTGTGGACCAATCCAAAAATTCGAGTTGGCTAATAATGAACCCTATTAGTTCTTTTTTGGAGGGTCAACTCAACCCAACCCAACCCAAAATTTCCAGGTTGGACCATTGGTTCTGTTTTTTTTTTAAAAACTTTTCTATATATATATTCGGATTGGTTCAGGTTGACCTGACCCTGAAAAGGGGTAACCCTTGACCCAACCCGAATTTAATATTTTTTAACATTTTTAATCCAACCCAACCCAAAATAAAATCTAACCCAACTCAACCCTTGCGGTTTGGGTTGGGTAGTCCGGGTTGGTCAGGTTACCGGGTTTTTTGAACACCCCTATCGCCCCCTCCAAACTCATCCATACTCGATGAAAACTGCCCCATTCGTTTGCTCATACCCGGCTGGAAAATACCCATACCTCTTTCATCTGTCCTTTGGTGCGACAAAAACTGGGATGAGGCTCCGATCTGAGAGAAGGCCGACGACACTCTCGAAGGACGGAAACTTGACTGATTGGCATGGGGCATCACAGATCTGGACTAATCGGCGCCAGAAATAGCAGATTGGAGCTCGGGCATCACAGATCTGGTCCAGTCGGCTCTAGGTATAACAGATCGGTGCTCCACAGCTTCGGTCGGCATCGTTTGGGACTGGTCGGACTGGTTTCGCACGGCTGGTCGCTGGTCGACCTCCTTTGAGCGTGTCTGAACCGGAAGAAACCCATCGTTCGCGTGCGGCTGATTCGAACAGGTAACACGCGGCTGGTGGATGGGTCTTCGAGGGAGCCGACGATTGGGACTTCGAGGGAGGTGGCTGGCTCGACGGAAACGGCCGGCAGTGGGTAGGGCGGCGGCGGCTAGTCTTCACGGAAGTGGGGAAGAAGGGTTTGAAAATATCGATCAATGGCTTTTTGGATAACAGTAGTTATATCTGGGTTATTGGTTTTGGATTCTCCTATTGGATTTTCCTCAATGGTGGCCAGGGTTTCATCTCCATGCTCTGATACCATGATGAAAAAAGAGTAGGGAAAAGAAAATAGCACACCAAGAATTTACGTAGAAAACCCTAATTAGGGAGAAAAACCACGGGATAAGGGAATTATTATTAGAAACTGATACAATGGAATACAGTAGACCAACAGCTTAAATAGAGAACAGGGAAACCCTAGGGTACAATGAAAAAGACAAAATTGCCTCTAGAGCGCAAAACCCTAATTTCAACAAAAAGAAAGACAAGAAGAGATTGAAGAGTAGAAGAAGAAAAATAAGAAAAGTGAAAAACAATAATATGAAAGAAGAAGAATAGGGAAGGTCAGAAGATCTAAAAGAAACATAAAATAAAGAAGAAGAAGAGAGAATAGGAGAAGGAGAAAAATAAGAATAAATGGACAATTATGCAGAAGAAGAAAAAGAATAAGAAGGAGAATATGGGGAGACGAAAGTGAAAGAGGAAGAGTAGAAGAAGAATAAGAAGAAGAGAAGTGAAATAATAAGAAGAATGAGAAGATAAGTGAGAAATAATAAGAAGAAAAAGGAGAGTCAGAAGACTAAGAATAAATAGAAAATGAAGAAGAAGTGGATATAAAAGAGGAGGAGAAGAAGAATAGAGAAGATGAAAAGTCATGCGATCTCTACTCCATGTTTGATATGTGTCCAACTTTATTTTCTCTTCCAACTAATATAAATTTTTACATTATTTACTTCCATGGCTAATTGATGATATTGTTTAAAGCCTCTTTTTTTTTTTTATTTTTTTTTATTTTTTTTTAAATATTATTTGAAAACACTCTACCTTTTTTCCTCTCTGAATATCTCCACTTTTTCCTAATTATGTAAGACAATTTATTTAAATATTTTTTTGAAATGGAAACGAGCCTCTTCATTAAAATTAATGAAATGAGACTAATGCTCAAAGTACAAGAGAATTATACAAAGAGCTAAAAGGCCTATAGATCAGGAGGCACACCAAGGCATCTCAATTAGGTTGACACCCCCTTAGCACCCTCATCACATCCAATGGAACAAAAAGAGATGAACACTAAAGAGAAAACAAAGCAAGAGGCAAAAAAGAGTAACCAAGCCCAAACAATGGCCGAATAGGGGGGGGGGGGGGGGGAACAATTAGAGAAGACTAAACGAACTAGATAAAGAAGAAACAAACAACCAAAACGACTGACTGCTATCCACTAGAGGGAGAGGAGATGATAGCTTCCCAATTGAGGTTGAAGTCCATTAGGCTATAACCATTGAACGGTTTGGAGAGAATACTCCAAGAAGAAGCTTGACGACGGGCAGAATCGAGGCGATCTTGACACCCAAGAGCTTTATTATGGAAAATCCTTTGATTCCTTTCAAACCATAGGTTTGCTAAGAGAGCTTTAACTGCATTACACTAAAGAAGACGACTGGGATTATGGAGATTTATACTAGCAAAAAGCGGCAGCACATTTCCTTTAAAGTCATTGCACATAACCCATGATAAGTTGAAGAAGCACAGTAGTTTTTTCCAACACCAAACTGAATAGGGGCATGTAAAGAAGAGGTGGAGGGAGTCCTCGCTATGGTGGAGGCAAAACAAGCAGACTGAGGGAGAGAGGGAGTTTGAAGGCTGTTTTCTTTGTAAAACCGAGGCTACATTCAGCTGGCCGGTTAACATTATCCACGTGAGAATGTTAACTCTTCGAGGGCTTTTTGTCTTCCAAAGGGCCAAATAAAGAGACTTATCCAAAGGGGAGAAAGGGGAAGGTGGATTCTAAGGGAGTTGACCGTGTAAGAACCGGAGGCTGAAAAAGACCCAGTTAAGCTTCTTGCTGCAATTTTCCCCAACAGCTCTTGGAAAGCCAACACCTTTTCATCTTTAAGCAATCTTTGGAAGGAAATTGACCAAGAGGCTAAGCGGCTGTCCCAATGATCAGCAACTGAACCATTTGGGAGTAAGGTGATTCTGAAGAGACTTGGGAACTGGGTACTGAAGGGGGTCATTCCTTCCCAAGGATCTAACCAAAAAGCAATCCGGCAGCCATTACCAAGCTTGAATTTGGCCAAGGATTCAACCTTAAGCCAAGTCTTCGAGATGCTAATCCAGGGGCTTCTCAAACTTCTACCACCTTTCCTTGCTGTGTGCCAATCAATAGAGTCTTTACCATGTATAATTCTGATTACTTTGTCCCAAAAGGAATCTTCCTCATTAAAGTATCTCCACCCCCATTTAGCTAGGAGTGCTACATTCATTGATCTGAAGCCACTGAGGCCAAGGCCTCCATTTGCTAGGGGTTTTTGAGCCAAATCCCATTTTGCCAAGTGATTCAACTTGCTGCCGGAGTGTCCTTCCCAAAAGAAGTTTCTTGTTATCCTTTCCATTCTAGAGATTACTCCTTCGGGCATAAGGAAGATGGCCAAATAGTGAGTTGGAAGATTTGAAAGAACTGACTTGCATAAGGTGGCTCTTCCCCCTCTAGAAAGGTTGAATCTTTTCCATTTATCAAGTTTAGCTTGAAATTTGTCTAGAACTGGCTGCCAAAAGGAGAGTTTTCGGATGGCCACCTAGAGGCAACCCTAGATAAGAGAAGGGGAGGAGGTCAGCCTTACAATTCAGAGAGGCTGTTGTGAAAAACAGTTCATTGTCGTCCACATTGATACCATAAAGGGCTGATTTTTCCCAGTTAACTTTATGCCTTGAACACCATTCAAAGAACTCCACTGTTTGTTTAATTTTTGCAAGCATGGAGCTGTCATACTTACAAAATAATAATGTGTCTTCCGCAAATTGAAATATGGAGACCTGAACGTTTTCTTTGCCAACTAAAAAACCTTCAACAATGCCGGACTGGATAAGTTTGGAAATCAACGCACTCAACACTTCATTGACAAGGAGGAAAAGGAAGGGAGAAAGGGGGTCACATTGTCTTAAGCCTCTTGTAGCAGCCACTCTCTCCCTTGGTCTACCATTAATGAAGACTGAAAACATTGGGTTTTTAACACAACCCATAATCCACTCTATCCATTTCTGGCTAAAGTTCTTGTTTCTCAACACTTTCTCTTGAAAATTCCAGTCGACGCGGTCGAAAGCCTTTTTCATGTCAAGCTTAAGGATCCACCATTTCTTCTTTTTCACATGATAATCTTCTACTGCTTCGTTGGCAATAAGAATGGGGTCCAAAATTTGTCTTCCTTCTATGAAAGCACTTTGGGAGGGAGCAATGATACTAGGCATTACCAATTTCAGTCTCTCGGCCAGCGCCTTTGCAATGATTTTATAAATTAAGGAAGTTAAGCTGATTGGCCTAAAGTCACTGACCTTTGTTGCTAATTTCTTCTTTTGAATTAAGCAGATGAAGTTTTCTTTTATACAAGCGTTGAGCTTACCATTCTTGTAGAATTCCTCAAAGGTGTCTTGAAAGCTTGATTTGAGAAGGTTCCAAAATTTCAACAAAAACTCTATTGTGAAACCATCAGGGCCTGGGGCTTTACTTTTGCCAAGGTTTTTTTATAGCTGAATAAATTTCTGTAGCTGAAAACTTGGCTTGTAAGGACAGATTCTGATTTGGGTTGATACATGGTCAATCTAAATTTAGAGGAATGTGTCTCCTCCCTGGGGATTTTAGAAATAAGTTGCTGTAAAAGTTTAGGATCAGACCTTCAATTTCTGAGCTAGACTTAGTTGGCACCCCTTGCTCATCACCTAACTCATTTATGAAATTTCTCCTTTTTTTGTTGCTAAGAATCTATGGAAAAAGCTTGTGTTCTCATCTCTCAGCTTAAGCCAATTTAACTTGCTTTTTTGAATTAGATTGATTTCCTCCAGCCTGTAGAGCGACATTAGATCTGATTTTAGGGAGGATCTAATTGAATATTCAGTGTTAGAGAGGGGGGAACTATCAGCAAGGGCATCCCACTTTTCAATTTCTTCTATCAGCCTCTCTTCCTTCTTTTTTTGGTCTTCCTTGAATTTAGAATGCCACTTTTTGACTGCTGTTTTCACTTCTTTTAACTTCTGACTAAGTGCAAAACCGGCCCAACCATAAACCTTGCTATTAAGCCAAGCTATCTCAATGATTTGAACACATTCCTTGTTGAGCAGCCAGCTGTTGCAAAACCTGAAGGGGGAGGGACCCCAGCTGAAGGAACCGGCTTCTAGTAGAATTGGATAATGATCTGAGAAGATTCGTGCTTGTCGAGTTTTCAAACAACTCATCCCATGCTTTAGATATAAAGAAACGGTCTAAAAGAGATCTTGAAACTGAGACACCTTCCCTTGACCAGGTAAAACTCCCATTGCTCAATCGGACTTCCAGAAGTTTGGCTTGGTCTATAAAACATTGAATTTTCTCATGCCTCTAGTGCTTCGGCCCAAAGGAAATCTCTCATGGGCCCACCTTGTGATGTTAAAGTCTCTACCAATGCACCACGCATCCTCACAATAAGCTGTAAGAGAGAGGAGTTCGGCCCACACAAATTTTCTTTCTTTGTAATTGGTTGGCCCATGAAAATTAGTGATCCAGCAAGTCTTCTTACAGATAGTGGTGCATTTTATTGATAAGGAATAACCACCTTTTAGAGTTTCATCTATTGAAATCAGATTCGAATCCCACATTGTCAGTATTCCACTAGAAGCTCCATATGATTCAACAAAATCCCAGCCAATCTCTTTGGAACTCCAGAGGGTTTTGATAAAACTTGCTTCGAAACTTTCTTTCTTTGATTCTTGAATTAACACTACTGAAGGATTAATTTTCTTTAAAAAGCGCTTGAGAGCCAACCTTTTATTAGCATCTTTTAGACCTCTTGTGTTCCAAGTCACTATTTTCATTCTTGTGGAGCTAAGGTTGGAGAGTAGCCTCTGCAGCCGGCTGTCAATCCAAAAATAGGTTGCAGTACGAGACTATGCTCTTTAGGTGTGCTGGAAGATCCAAAGGAAAAGCTGGAGGAATGGAGCCGGAAACAATATCTTCAGAAGTCTTGTCCTCCTCCGTCTGAAACAGGGAGTTTAGATCAGTTAGCAGAGGGGCTTCAGTCCTTGAATCCTCTGTCTCCCCTGCTATGCTGTTCCAATCATCTTCAACACTACTCACACTGAAAAGGGAGTTGAGAAGGCCATCATTTTTCACATTTATTGAGACATCCGGGGAGAAACTTAGAGAACTTCTCAGAAAAAGCAACTCTGAATTAGGTGGGGAAAAAACAGAGTGATTGAAAGAGAAGGG
>NC_052354.1:6264381-6306968 GCF_009727055.1 Benincasa hispida
CTAGCCTCAATAAAGTCTGGAATATGGTCAGCCATTGTCTTTGTTCTGAGGCAAAGGCTCTTAGAGTGCTCCTTTAGATATTTTCTTCTAATGAAGTGCTTCGGGAATGATTTAAAGAGGCATGAGGAGTGACGTGCTCTGGGGAGCCGTTTGGTTATTGGTTTGCTGGGGTTAGGTAGTGGTTTAGAGCGGGGGGAGGGGAAGGCACGAGGGGGGGCATGGTTGCTCGAATTTGGTTCTGAGATTAACAGTGGCAGAGGAGCCAACTGTTTTGGCAAAGCAGGGGAAGACAGATTACTTGTGTGGAGGCAGTGGAAGGGTGGAGCAGGCTTATGAGACGCTTGGTCTTCGATAATGCTTAAAGCAGCCTCTTTTGATGATGTAGTAATAAGGAGTCCGACGTTACAGTGGCCCAATAACTTTTCTTTCTTTTTTCTTTTTAGCGTGAGAGGCCTTTCAAATTCTAAAGAGGGGATGCCGGCTGACCATCCATCTTTCATAATCTCTTTCTTCTTAAAGGCAGAGAGAGAAATATCTTCAGACTGTGGGATTCGAGGAGCCTTGGCGCTTGCACGAGGCGTCTTTGTTGGCTTTTTGTTTAAAACTGATGACTTTTTGACTTCCTTCAATGGAAACTTTTCGCCTTCAGGTGGCTGTGACTGCATAGCAGGAATTATTGGCTTTTCGACTTCCTTGGTAATTTTCTGCCGTCAAGTCTTAGTGACTGATCGTCTTCTTCTGCTGATAATAGAGTATGGCTGGTTGTAATACCAGTGTTTTTTCCCATAGGGGTGACTTTTCACATTCCTCTAAAGTTCTCTTATCTCTTTTCAATGGTTGTGACTTCTGGAGGCCCTTTTTTGCTTCCGCATTTGGGCTTCTTGAGAACTTAGGCTTGGACTAAGAAGACAATAGAAAGGACCATTCAGAAACATCAAACTGGGAGTTGACATCTTCATCCTTTAAGACTTGATTTAAACGAACTAAGTCTATTGGATTAGAGAAATCTTTAAATAGTACAGTATCAAGGGAATTTTAAGGCTGATCAAGGCATTTAATATCACCAAAGTTTAAGTAGAAATTTCCACAATTTTCATCTTTAATTTCAATGGTGGTTGGCATGAAACCACAAAGAGTTCTTTTGACTTGAATTTTAGCTTCCAAACAATTGATGAGGTTGAGAGTTTTTGATGCAATTGAAACAAGACCACAAAGTAAGCCCCAATTGCTTCAATGGTGCTTCTACACCAATAATCTAGAAGGAGGTTCTTGATTGACACCCAACCCCTAAATCCTTACATTACTGATGGCCTGCCATGTGGCCTGCCATGTCTAAAGAGATTCCATTTTTCAAATAACAGATGATAAGGGCCATATAGCTTCCATTTGCCCTGTGTTACCACCCAATCGTTTAAGTCACCTTGCCTAACCTTGATTAAAGCCTTGTCTGCAAACAGGGGATTGATAATAATGTTGGTGTTGAATGTCTTACTAAGTTCTCTGGCAATTTCCTTCCACCCATTTGAGAATAACAATCTTGAAATGATCCATAATTTACGAAAATCTTCATTAAAAACTTCATGATTCTTCTGAATCCAGAAAGAATGCTTACTCTGTTTTTTCAGGTTTGGATCAGGGGACAGTGGGTGAGGTAGGGTATTGAAATTATGGGGCTTAGCTTTTAACACTTTTGAAAAGCTTTTTTCATGAGAATCACGAGGTAGAAGAACAAGACTAAAGTTACTGGCCAGAGCCTGTTCGGGGGGAAGGTTTTTTGAAGGAGGACTAACCTATTGAACAGAGGGCTCTTTGAAGTTGTGTATGTAGACATCAATCATGTCCTTGAAGTCTTTTCATCCTGATTTATCGTCGCCAAATGGAATGTGAATGTTCTTCCTTCCTCCTGAGAGTGGCCAAACAACACATTCTACAAACCACACATCTTTTGCTCGAAATTTTGTTAGTTGGATGAAGCTCCGATCCACTCTTTCCTTTAGTCAGAAAAATTCAAAGGTTGAACCAATCAATAGTCTACGGAAGCTCTCTTGAAGCCATTGGGTTGAAGTCAAGGATAGGAAGATGGATTGGCCTCTCTTTAGGTCTTCTAAAAGGAAACCAGAACCTTCTTGCCACATATAGAAGAAGTGGTCGAGAATGCAACAGCTTTTAAGCTCCATGACAGAGAATTGCACAAAGAGGGCAATGAGAGCCGAAGGGAGGAAAATAGCCGGAGGGTGATCGGGAGGAGGAGGGGGAAGCGGGAGGGAAAGAGGCACGGTTAAGGTGAGGAGGCATGGTGAGTTCCGGCGAGGAGGGGATGAAAGGTTGGGTTGGGACAGGAGGGGAGAGAGGGAGGAGGGAGGGGAGAGAGACATCTTTACTTCAAGGTCTCTCTTTTGACATAATTGTGGATCGGTTATTTAGGAACTTCTTTTGGGAAGGACATAAAGGAGGCAAAATAAATCACTTAGTAAAATGGGATTATGTCTCCAAATCCCAAGCGGATGGTGGCCTTGGTCTTGGAGGCCTTAAAACAAAAAATCTAACCTTGTTAGAAAAATGGGGTTGTAGATTTATGGTTGAAGAAGATGCACTTTGGAATCAAGTTGTGAGAAGTATACACGGTAGAAGCTTGTTTGGGTGGCACACCAGTGGAAAGGTTAACTGCAGTCTCCGTAGTCCTTGGTAGCATATCAAAGATTTGGTTAAAAGTCAATTCGTTGGCTGCCTACAAACTAGGAAATGGAAGAAGAATAGCCTTTTGGCTTGACCCTTGGGCGGACATTTTATTACCCCTAAAGAGTCTGTTTCCAAGACTATTTAGTTGATCCCCGAATGCTAATGGCTTCGATTTTTGGGATTCCTCAACCGCTTCCTGGTCAATTAATTTAAGAAGGCTGTTAAAGGAGGAAGAATGCATTGAATTTCAATCTTTAATTGGTGTTGTTGCAGCAAAATCAATTCCACAAATTGCATCTCTCTAAAGCTTCCCTTATTGGGAAAAGATTGGATTATGCACAATGGAAAACCAAAAGCCCGAGAAGGATTAACATCACAATCTGGATTATGCTTAATGGTCTCCTCAACTGTGCAGCTGTGAGCAATCGAAGCTTCCCTCTCACTGCCTCTCTCCACAGCTTCTCATCAGCCCCACTTTCAAAGAAAAACCAAGGTTGATATGGACCGAAGCAGTGAAAGCTTTGCTAGCAGAATTGTGGTTTGAAAGAAATCATCGCGTTTTTCATGACAATGCTTCACCTTGGATGTCCCGCTTCGAGGCTGTTCAACTCAACGCTTCTTCATGGTGTTCTCAACTCAACTCAATGCTTGACCTTGGAAAATTTTAGTTTTCTTTCTTTTTTCAACGAAGGAGTAGAATGTTAGGCTCAAGCCACACTTTTATTTATTAAAGCAAAATTGGGAAAGATTCAAAAGCTCCCCAACTCTCCTAAAGAGAAATACAAAAATGATTTCCTAAAACAAACCTCACCAATATACTTCCACTCTCCCTCAAGGCCCTGTACATAATGACAAACTTAATGGGCCTCACACAGTCACACTTACACGTAAACAACCTCTCACACAATTTCTTCTCTCACACGCTTACACTTGTACACTTTAGTAATTTGGGGTCTATCATAGAATTTATTTCTTGACTTGAGTTAGAGAAAATGAGAAGTCTTAGTAATGTTTCCAATGTTTAGTTGAGAATTGATGGGTGTTATGCTTAAAGTTTTTCCAGTTTAGTTGAGAATTGATGGGTGTTATACTTAGTTTTTCCATTTATTTATTTCAGACCCTCTTCCATCCATTATCACCCGTAGAGCAAAGGAAGAGGATGCAAAGATGAACCCCTCCCCTATGTGAAATTAAGGGCAACGTTTGACCAAAGATGTCGCGAAGATCAACTAGGTTAGTGGAAAAGGCGAATGAATATTTAGAAAAAATCACAAGTAGTGAAACTGCAAAATCATCTAGAACTAAGAGACGTGGTGTACCTTGGGGAAATCTTAAATCTTCTAGGAGTCAGAAGTGGACACGAAATAATGAGATTAAGCTAAATGAAGTTACTTCATCTTTCGAGCAATTAGAAGGGAAGAAGAGAAAGAGATATAGTAAGAGGTCAATGGTCACAAGAGCAACGGCTTCAAAGAATTTTAGGTCTGAGGAGGGGATCAACAAAAAAGGGAGTGGGAGATTAGGGAAGAGGGTGTATTATCAAAAAGTGGTGTTTGATGGTGGTGACTTTGAGGTTGGGGATGATGTTTATGTGAGGAGGAGAGAAGATGCAAGCTCTGACGATGAAGACCCTGAAGTTGAGGAGTGTAGAGTGTGCTTTAAGTCTGGAAAGGCTACAATGATCGAGTGTGATGATTGTCTTGGTGGTTTTCATTTGAAGTGTTTGAAGCCGCCAATGAAGGTAATCCCTGAGGGGGATTGGATTTGTGAGTTTTGTGAGGCTGCTAAAATGGGCAAAGAGGTTCAGTTGCCAAAGCCTCTGGAGGGTAAAAAACGGGTTAGGACAATGAGGGAGAAGCTTTTGGCAGGCGATTTGTGGGCTGCTCACATTGAAAGGTGGATTTCTATTTACTTATATATTATATTTTGAATGTTTATAAACATCAGCCTGATTTATTTTCATGCGTACATTAGTTTATTAGACTATTCAAAATGTGCAGTTTATGGAAAGAAGTAAATGGTAACCATCAGTGTAAGGTTAGATGGTATATAATCCCAGAAGAGACTGCAACTGGAAGGCAACCACATAACTTGAAGAGAGAGCTTTATTTAACTAATGATTATGCAGATATTGAGGTAATTAACAGATTTTTACTTATGGTAGCTGTTATCTCCTTAGTTTGTGAACTTGAATTCATTTCTTCGTATTCAACATACATGTTTTCTTTTTCCTTCTTTTGTCATCTATATTTATTTTTTCTATTTGCTAGTTTATCTAGTTGAAAGGTCATTGAAAGGTCATGTATGGGACCAGTCCATTGAACTTGTATGGGCAATGCACAAAATGTTGTGACATCTTTAAAGAGCAAGGTTATATGTAAATGAAACTAATCATATTATTCTAGAAAGCCAAGCTTGCCAAACTTGTTTGTTAATGCTCACAGTTTTTCTTGTGCCAAACGAAGATGAATAGTTTTCATCTTGACTTTACATAACAGAGAAGGAAAACACATTTCAATTCGTTCGAGGACATCCCTATAGTTCTTAAGTGTAACCCATATTTTATAGAAACTAGCAGCAAAGTGTGTGACCTCCAATTCGACATGCAAACTCAAGGGAGGGTAAAAGAGGAATTGCACGCTAGATAGTCAGTTAGTGGAATCGTGAGGGGGTTTGTAGTGTATTGGGAGGTATTGCTCGGTCCTAGAATCCTCCTACTCCACTATTTTATTGTCTTGTGTGCCATTCCTCTTTTACCCTTCCTTTGAGGTGAAATATGAGTGATATCAGATTGAAGGGCTAGGACATCCCTAGAGTGTATGTAATCCATATTTTCATAGAAACTAACTGCGAGGTGTGAAACCTCCAATTAGGTACGCATTCTCCAGGAAGGGTAAAAGAAGAATTGGACACAAGATCCTTTGGTGGAGCCGAAAAGCCTTGTGATGGTATTTTATTAATCTTCAAAAAAGTGTTATAAAAGGGGAGCCTTAGCCTTTATATATAGGCTTAGTTCATGGGTTAATGGGCTTTAATTACAATGGTGGTTAATCATATTAACCACAATAACTGACTAACAACCTATTTGAGAAAAGAAATAAAATAAAATATTTAAGCTAGACTACATAACGAGCTCTAGTAAAGCTAAATTACAAAGAGAACCCTAAATAATCTAACTAATCTACATCAATTCCCCTTTCCATAAAAAAGGAACTCGTCCTTGAGTTAAACATGAAGTTCATCTAGAGGGAAATAGGTAGATAAATCTGAAATATTGAAGGTGTAAGATATGTCGTAGCCTTCTAGTTGCTTCACCACATAAGCATTACTGGCAATTTTTTTAAGGATTCGATGATATGATCCGATTTTCCTCTTTTGCAACTTATTGCAAGTTCCTCTATGAAATCTCTCTTTCTTTAGGTGTACAATGTCTTTATATTGGAATTGTAGGTGTACAATGGCTAAATCAATCAAACTTCTTATGCCGCCTTTTTAGTGTTAGCAAACTTTTTTTTTGAAAAGGAAACGATTCTTTATATTAAATAAATGGTGAACTAAAGCTCAAAGTACAAGAGGATTATACAATGAGCAAAAAGCGTTAGGATCAACTAGTGCACCCGGGCATCTCAACTAGGTTGACACCCCCTTAGCGCCCTCATCATATCCAGAGAATAGATAAACATTGACTAATGGGAAAATAAAAAGGTTGAAAAGTAGCTAAACACAATACAAACGGCTTAACAAGACCAAAACAGTGGCCGGAAACAGAGAGAACTACAAAGTAAATATAACAAAGGGATAACAAAGCTGAAAAACAAGAGAAACAACAGCTGATGAAGCTAAGATCCGCCATTAGGAGGGGAGATAAAAACTCTCCAGTTAAGGTTGAAATCCATAATACTGTAGCTATTAAAGTGTTTGGAGAGGGTGTACCAAGAAGAAGCAAGACGACGGGCAGATTCAAAGCGATTTTGGCACCTAAGAGACTTATCATTAAACACTCTCTGGTTTCTCTCAAACCATAATTCTGCCAATAAAGCCTTAACCGCATCAAGCCAAAGTAAATCGATGGAACTCTTAAAGCTTGTTCCAACTAAAAGTTGCTGCACATTTCCCCAGAAGTCGTTGCTCAACATCCATGCTAGCAAACTAGGCATATTGAGGTGGCGTTTGACCCATTTAAGTGGGGTTAATAAATCTGAGGTTAATATGTTGGAGCTAGTAAGTTTATGTTTAGGGTGTGGAGTTGTAAGATGGAGTTCCTCGATAATTGTGAAAAGTAAATTAAGAGAAGAAGATGGAATTACTTGATAAATGTAAAAATTAGAGATAGAGGAGAAGATGGAGTTCCTCGATAAATGTGAAAGGTATTAAAAAATGGGAAGATAAAAGTTACTCGATAATGTGCAACTTCAATAGTATTTACTATTAAAGCTGAGTTGTTTACACCAACTTAAGAAGTTGTTGCAGTGTTCCTTGTTCCGAAAACAAGGGTGATAATAAGAGTTTTGGCGTTCAAAATCCATCCTCATAATCAATGAGGGGACTAAGAGGAGGCTGGATCGGAAGCGTGAGGCGTGAGCTGGATCGACGAGGGAACTAAGGGGAGGCCGGACCGGAAGCGTGAGGAGAGGGTTCGGACGATGAGGGTTTAGGCGGCAGCCGGATCGACGAGGGTTTAGCAATGGAAGGACGAGCGCTTCTTCATCTCCACCAAACCCGAAGGTTCATTACAAGACTCTTGGACTTTTCATTTTAGAAGACTGTTAAAGGATGAAGAGGCAGAAAACTTCCAGCTCCTGACTGGAAAATTCTATCACTGTAAACTTAATTCGATTCCTGATAAAAGAAGGTGGTCTTTAGAACCAAATGGGTTTTTCTCAGTCAGGTCTCTTTTAAAGCATCTATCCTTCTCCTCCCCAATTGGTCAACTACTAGAATCAGTCTTATGGAAGTCTAAGAGTCCTAGAAGGGTAAATATACTGATTTGGATCATGCTGAATGGCTCACTTAACAGTGCAGATATCCTCCAAAGGAAGTTACCTACTCACTATATTTCTCCACAGGTTTGCTCTCTTTGTTGGGTAAATTCAGAATCTCTCTTACACTTGTTCTTCCAGTGTGTTTTTGCAGAAAATTGTTGGACAACTCTATATAAGTGCTTCAATGTCAGCTGGGTTCCTGATAATGATTTTAAAGCTAACGTGCTTCAACTCTTGATCGGCCCATATTTGAAGAAGAAGCTAAGATTACTTTGGACCAACATAGTTAAAGCTTTATTATCAGAAATTTGGTTCGAAAGGAATCAAAGAGTGTTTCAAGACAAAGCTTCTATTAGCTCCTTTAAATTTGACATTGCCCATAACAATGCCTCCTCTTGGTGCTCTCTTTCCAAAGCTTTTCAAGACTTCTCTATACAAGACATCAAGCACAATTGGAATGCCTTCATTTTCCCGCTCTCTTGATTTTGTTACAACCTAGTGATGGTTATTAATTTTTAGTTTAATTTTCAGTTTATCCTTCGGTTGTAAGCCTTGTCATTCGCAAGGTCTTCTTCATATTGTACTTAGCTATGGATTCTAGTCCTTCTAGGAGATGATGAGAATGCTAGGGAGGTGTCAACCTAGTTGAGATGTCCTGGTGCATTTGCTGATCCTTTTTGCGGTTTTTAGTGTGTTGGATTGTTTTGCACTTTATGTTTGTTTCCTTTCGTTCACTTGTAACATCTTTCATTATCTTAATGAAGTGGTTTGTTTCTTGTTAAAAAAAAAATATTCACATTTTAGTTGCTCTAGTGCATCAAACTCTCTCACCAAGGCTCGAGTGCAACGGAAATCGACTAATTGAAAAGGGACCTCTGAGTAATGAAGCTTTGACAGTGAAGAGGAAGAGCAAGCTGGTCACTACAAATTCACCACTTTTAGAAGGACGTCCCCACTGTATCAAGCAGTTCCCCAAACACTTCATCAGAAAGAAAGACTTCTTTCATCAACTCATGGTCAACAATAGTAAACTTTGATTTATTAGAGGAGTGCTGTGTCAGGGTGCAAGTTCCTAGTCCCTCCATTAAAAGGTCAGTTCAGCCATAATCCTTGTCTAATAAATTTTATCTCTCAGAGTTTAAAATCTCGATCAAATGCAACCTTTATGTGAGGGTTTCCAAGCGAAATCTCGAGAGGCACTCACTCCAGATAGCAAGACTCTGATGTTGATTCAATAGTGAGTGCTAGTAGTGAAGATCTAGATTGCTCAGACACAGAGGAAGTTCAAGAAGTAGCTAAGACAGACCGATTTGGGGACGGTTTTCATTAGTTGTTTTAGCCAGATGAGCAGTAGGTCTTTGATCAAGAAACACCAACACAAATAGTTAATTTGGGAGGTGATTTGAATGCTTTGTTTCATGAGGAAGAGAATTTGAATTTAAAAGTCATGGGTACTTCATGTCTTTCACCTTTGCATCATTCTGAAATTCCATCACATTTGAAGTCCATAGTTGAAGATTGTGGATTAATTTTTGGATGACCGTACTCGTTGGCTAAAGCTTTTGAATCTGTTTGTTTGAAGACAGATTATTTTTGGAACGAAGCTGACCAAGAATTCGCAGTGCAAGTTGATACTTTAGGGTTGCTAAAAAGCTGGAGCAAATTTATTCTGATCCTTTACAGTGGCTAGTTGCTGAATGTACTCTTTTGGATGTTGACATTGATGTTGTTTCAGTTTGCAAGGGAAGCATTGCTATCCTATCTTGTTCTGATTGTTTAGAAGATATTGCAAGTCCAGAATGCAACTTAACGCTGAACTGTACTCTCATTACATGGATGAAATTGCCTTGACCTTCAGGAAAGTTTATTGTTCATACTAATTTCCAGTTTGATGATTTGTTGAGAGGTTGATCTGTCCCTGGCTCTGATTTTGACTCGTCATGCACACCTATTATGGCCAGCACATTATTAGAGAGCATTGTAATCTTCACTTCCCTTTCAAGTTTGGACTGTTTTGAAACCGCACGTTAAAATGCTTCCTCTTGATGCACATTAAGCAAGGATCTCGAAGTCTTCTCCATTCAGGACCTATGCTTAAATTGGTGGGCTTTCTTTTTCCCAGATTGCCAGTGGACTGCTTCTCAGATCAGATCTCCTCTAGTTAATTTAATTTTTAGTCTCTTCGGTATTTGTTTGTTCTGTTTTGTCTAGTTTTGGCTTATGTTAAAACCGTATGATCTTGTTACTCATTTTTATGGGCTGGGTTTTAGCCTTGGTTTTATTTTTCTTGAGGATAGTTTGTATGAAAATGATGAGGGCGCTAACGGGGTGTCAACGTAGTTGAGATGTCTTAGTACACCTCTTGAATTCTCTTGTACTTTGAGTATTAGTCTCATTTCACTATTATTAATGAAGAGGCTCATTTCCATTTTAAAAAAAAAAGGTTAGTGGCCAAACAACCCCTTAGTATTAGCTTCTCGGAGATGGTATATGACTTCCTTATGTATTCTTTGAACCTGATCAGCCATTAATTCAGCTTTTGAACTCAAATCTGCAGCACTACGTAAACTTATAAGATCAAGAGTTAATTGAGGAGAGTGAGTATGTACTACCTCAAAGGATGTTTCAACCGTGGATCGATTTTTCATATTGTTAAACACAAGATTAAATTACTGAAAGTCCTAATTTATAACTTCGGTTTGACCATCCGTTTGTGGATGACAAGTGGTGCTAGACTTCAAATGGGTATCAAACTTTCACCAAAGACATTTCGAAGAATGGCTTAAGCATTTTGTATCCCTATCACTAGTAATGGTTTTCAATACTCCATGTGGCCTAACCACTTCTTTAAAAAAATGTTAGCAATATGAACAACATCATTAGTTTTTTAACATAGTATGAAATGGGTCATTTTGCTAAAACGGTCAACCACAGCAAAAGTAGAATGATTAACTCATTGAGTTTGTGGTAAATTCAACACAAGATCTGATGTAGAAAGAATAGGATTATTCAAGGTTAATTCCCTTTTCACCCCACTTTTAGTAAACTCTATAAATATGAGTCTTTTCCTTTGTATGAGACATATTATTCTTTTTGATAAATGATTCACAACCTTGATTCTTGGAGGATTACTCCTTGAGGCTACTTAGACTACATCAAAATCTGTAGTGAAATCATCCCAAATTATCTTTGGAATAGGAAGGGGAGTGTACAAGCCTTTGTTTTGCCCTTGGCCTTTGTTAACTTGACAAATTGGTTTTCTTGCGACTCTTGGAGCATTTCTTGGATTTTTCTTTGTCAGAACTTTCTATTTCTCAGACATTTCCAATCGTTATTCATTCTTGTTTCTTGTGGTTTGGGCTGCTGAATTTTCTGTAACTTTCTCTTTTCCTTTGTCAATTTGTGCGTTGAGTTCAGTGTTTTCCATCATTAATCCTCTAAAACATTTTTGTACATTTTCAACAGCTTCTTCTACTCTTCTCATTCTTCCAGTTAAATATTCCAAAGGAGGGATGCAATGTTGGATATCGAGCACAATCACATAAAAGCTCGTTGGAATAGATTTCTTCCTTACCCATTTCCGAATTCTTGGAGTTAGTCATCCTTCTGGCTGAATGTTTTCCCTATCTCTGATACCAATATTGGTGGTGCTGAAAAGCCTTATGGCGGTATTTCATTGATCTTCAAAAAAGTGTTGTAAAAGGGGGAGCCTTAGCCTTTATATATAGGCTTAGCTCATGGATCGATATGCTTTGATTACTAGGTTAATCATATTAACCACAGTAACTAACTAGCAACCTAACTAAGAAAAAAAATTAGGAAAAAAAAACTTAAGCTAGACTACAAAGAGAGCCCTAGTAAAGCTAAATTACCAAGAGAACCCTAAATAATCTAAGTAATCTACATCATAGTTGGTTAGAGGAGCAGTACATTTGTGGGATGGTATCGTTGGTGGGGCTGTGAGGGGGTTTTACAGGGTATTGCTGACCTATTTACCTATCACCCTCCTGATGGTTCCCGTTGCTTTCATGAAGTTGAGGACAAGTTGTCTTTTTAGGAGGAAATTGAGTACTGTAGGTATCAAAAAGAAGGAGAGTCTTCAAGCCAGGGTAACTCCACAATCTTTGACAATGGAGATCAAGTGAGCTGGTATTTCAGATGGATGTAATGGAGAAAAACATGAAAAATGATGCTCAACACCATTCAACTCCGCTTCATTCATAAACAGAGTCTGTAGATCCGCACCACTTGTATCTTCTTGCACTCGGTCTTCTTGAGCTATACCAATCTCCAAACCTTCGATTTCTTCACCATGAACAGTGATTGGAGAGTCAATGTCTGATTCGCACTTCTTTGTTTTAGAGGAGGACAGAGGAGAACAAGGAGTACCTCTCAAGAAATTAATTTCCGAGTTAGGAATGGTGAAATTTGAATGATTAAACTGTTTAGAAGAAGAAGAGATGCTATCTGACCTTATAGAAGAAGATGGTGCTTAATTCTTGTGCAACAATCCTCTAACAAATCAGGATTATTTTTTATTAGGCTTGTTCTGAGGGGCTCAGGTTCTGATTTTCTTGACTGGCTGAGGAGCCAAATGGTTTTGAGACTCTCCCCTCAGAACAATGGCAAAATTTGTAGAAGGGTGAAAATAACTAATGGTGAAATGCTGGAGGCTTGTGAAAATAATGTGACTGAACCACTATGGTATAGAGCAATACTGCGTAAGTTAGTATTGCATATATGCAACAAGGATCCTTCAATGAAAGAACTGGTGGTCAAGAAGAGCGCTGTGGGTGTACTTGTTGCTTCTTGTTTCATGTGACATTGTATTTTGAGAATAATAGCCACCAAGAGGATTGAGAAAAATATTCTCCCGAAAAGAATTGCCAATTACCCAATGTAAATGAAAACAAGAGAATAATAGCCACCAAGAGGATTGAGAAGAATCACAATCGAAGAACAAATGCTACAAATCTTCATTGTGAGCCAAATACAAGGGGCGGATAGAAGGCATCTGAAGCTTGTGTTGAAGTGTAGCATAACAGTTAAGTGAGCCAAAAATCATTATCCATGCAGGACGTTAATACACTTGGGACTTTTAGATTTCCACAAAGCCCGATAAACTTTAAAATCTAAAGGAGATGAAGCAGTCAAATGCTTGGGAAAGGAACTAATAGAGAATATTTTAGAAGAATCCAAAGAGTCAAAGACTGTCTTGAATCTGGGTAATGGGTCAATTGCTTTCCAACCAACTTGCCCATGAGTTTGGCGGCGGCGAGACAACAACGAATGTGTAGTAGCAGAGGTCTAGCAGTGTTCTGTAGAGGTGAATTAGGGAGAGAGAAACACATAAAGAGCGGTGGCAGCGATGTCACTTACCAGTGATGGGCAGAGATGACTAACGAGCAGCGCGGCAGCTATACGGTCGGTGGTGATCATGGTGATTGGCGGTGTCTCCTCTTCATTTTGTGTGGAGGAATGAGAGGGTGAGAGAGGGAGAGGTTGCTGCATTTTTCCCTTTCTTACTGCTGTGTATTCTTTTTTGATATCTGTGAGTGTCTGGACTAGTTAACGTGCACCTCAACTAATCTCATGGGACAACCCGCCTGAGCCTACAATATTTGGGTGTCAAGGAAACTCGTAGGATATTAAATCCTAGGTAGATGGCCACCATGGATTGAACCCATGGTCTCTTAGCCCTTTATCAAAGGGATGTTCTCTTATTTACCACTAGGCGAACCCATGATGGTTACATGGTAATTGTTATTTGCCACTAGGCCAAACTCGTGGGATGTTCTCTTATTCTTTTATATACTTCCGTGTGTGTGTATATATAAACTTAACCTAACTTCTTTTCCTTCTTTAACCCTAAATCTTTCAAATCTTTTATCAAATAAAATCCAAATAAAACAATTATCTCTTTAAATTAACTCAATTTTGGCACCAAAATCTAAAATGAAAGGGGGGAACACACTCAATAATTCAAGAAAATTTATTTAAATTTATCTTAAGATGTTACACGTAGTTATTTGAAATGATTAATTATATTAGCTGTTCTCTTCTCTATTTCTGCTGCAGTTGTATTCTAAATCTATAATCTTATCTCATCGTGTGGAAACATTCTTTCAATTAGCTTTGAAGTTTCTATATATATCATTGCAGATGGAATCACTTCTTAGACTGTGTGAAGTCATGAATCCTAAAGACTACTATAATGCCAAGGAAGGGGATGATATATTTTTATGTGAGTATGAATATGACGTTCGTTGGCATAGTTTCAAGAGGTTAGCTGAAATTGATAAAGAAGAGGTAAGCTTGGAAAAGTGGAATTAGCATTGGGATGTTGATTGTGATAATATTTTGAATTTTATTTGTATGTTCTAAATTGGCAGGATAGCGAAGGAGTTGATAGTGACAAAGAGTGGAAGTTGGATCAGAGTGCAGACCCTGATTCAGATGGTGATGTGGAATATGAAGAAGAGAGAGCACAAATTTTACAATCTCGGAACTACTCAAGCTCAACCCATGAATTGGCTGCAGTATGGATTCTCTTCTTTATTGCATGTATATTTTGGCTTTGTTCATGCAAACCGCCCCTGTTGAGTGCTATGATGCATGATCAGAATTCAAGGAAAGGACGATTTTGTGGACTACAAAAGATAGGAGCTAAGAAGATCCCAGCGCATATAAGATGCCACAAACAGACTGAATTGGAAAGAGCAAAGGCAACCCTCATGTTGGCGTCACTACCCAAGTCTCTACCGTGTAGAAATAAGTGAGTGGAAACTTGATAAATATTCTTCTTGATGGGTAATTTTTCTTTCCTTTGATTGAACATTTCTGTTAATCTAGAGAAATTGAGGAGATAACTACATTTATAGAAAGTGCTTTACGTGATGATCAATGCTTGGGGCGATGCTTGTACATCCATGGTGTTCCAGGAACAGGCAAGGTAATGTCTACTTTCTGTAGCCTGCAACTGATCATACCTATAATCTGTTTCCTTTTCCAAAAAAAAGTTAAGAGAGAGAGAGAGAGAGAGAGAGAGAGAGAGAGAGAGAGAGAGAAAACTGATCATACCTATAAAGTTCCTTGGATAGTGGTACTTTTAATGTTTAACCTAGATTTTCCTTTTCCTCCTGTATTTAGAAAAATATTATCATAACGTGCTTTTTTTTTTCTTTCTGGAATCTAGACAATGAGTGTGCTGTCAGTAATGAGGAACTTGCAGGCTAAAGTTGATGCAGGAAATATAAGGCCTCATTGCTTTGTGGAGGTTAATGGTCTAAAGCTGGCAGCACCAGAAAATATATACAGGGTAATAACGGTGTTGACTTGCCTTCCCTTTTTGTGGCTGGTTTTTTTATATGTCCGTATATTCTTTCATCTTTTCTCAATAAAAGTTGTAATTCTCATAAAAAAAATAATGCTCTATACTATTTCAGGTTATACATGAAGCATTAACTGGGCACAGGGTTAATTGGAAAAAGGCACTTCAGTTGTTGACCAAACGGTTTTCAGATGTAAATAATTGCAGGGAGGATGAGCGACCTTGCATTCTGCTCATTGATGAACTTGATCTTCTTGTAACAAGAAATCAGTCAGTAAGTATTGCACTTTCTGAGCTTGTTTAACCAAAAGCTACTTCATTACTTATCTTTAAATGTGGCTTTTGATCTCTCTCCTTTCCTTTTTTTAAATAATTCTAACAGGTTCTATACAATATTCTTGATTGGCCTACAAAGCCACAAGCAAAGTTGATTGTGATAGGTACTCACTGATGTTGCTCTCTGCTCCTCTGCTCTTCTTCCCTTTATCACTTTATCCTCTCGGTGTTTTCTAATGTGAACTTCCATTCTTCTCCTTCTCTTTCTTTAAAAAAGTTCTCAAGCATTAAAAGATGGTCAATTGGTCTAACCTGTGGCTCTGGAGACCATAAAGATTGAAAAGAAATCTTTTCGATATTCTCTATTCTAGACGACAGATTTAGGTTATTGTAATGTGATCATAGATCTATTAGAGCTTCATCCATGATCTATCTAGTGTTTGGACAGGCCCTTGGGAGCATGCAATAATGGTTTATCAAACCTTTAGAGGATAGTGATAGTTGGATGGTAGTTTTTGGAGTTTAGTAACCTTGATCTGATAAAAATTTATTTAGGAATTGCAAATACCATGGACCTACCTGAGAAGTTGCTTCCTCGAATTTCAAGCCGAATGGGTATTGAAAGGCTTTGTTTTGGCCCCTATAATTATCAGCAACTTCAAGAAATCATTTCAAGCCGCCTCGAAGGAATCAATGCATTTGAGAAACAAGCTATTGAATTTGCATCGAGAAAGGTAGTTGGTTTTTATATCTATATGTTATTTATTTATTTTAGGATAAATTGCACTTTTGATCCCTAGGGTTAAGATTTATGTCAAATTTGTTCCTAGGTCTCAAAATCGAACAGTCAAGTTTCTGACATTAATGAAATGCTCAAGTTCAATCCCTCAAGCAATAGAATTCATTAATTATTAATAGAGGCACTGACGTCATATTTTTGAAAATAGAATAATAAAAGTAAAAATAATGGAAAATGAAAATAATTATTATAACTATCAAAAAAGACCAAAAAAACTCATTCCCCCCTCACCCTCCCTTCCCCCTTCCCCCTCCCTAGTTTTTGGCAATGACACCGATCCTTTCCGCCGACACTTTTTTTCCTCCCCTTCATCTTCTTCTCTCCTCTCCCCCACATTCCAATGAAAACCCACATCCACACTGTCAATTTTTTTTTTTGTGGAAAAAGAAAACAAGCCTCTTCATTAAGATAATGAATAGATAGTACAAAGAGAAAGGAAATACACGAAGAGACCATTCAAAACAAATCCAAACAAAAGGATTAGCGAGTGCACCCGGACATCTCAACTAGGTTGACATCCCCATAGCACTCTCATCACATCCAAAAAGGAACAAACTGAGAACACATTCCCAAGAACAACTTGGGACTAGACCGAATCCAAAGTATTACAATGAAAAATGAAAGCTAGCACAAAGATATAAAGTCTAAATACAAATGACAAAAAATCTAGACACATCCATCTAGATAATACGAAGAAGGAAAGATAAAGGCAAATACAAAGGCAATCCAGTTAAGGTTGATGTCTTGAATGGAGAAGTCTTCAAAGGTTTGGAAGGAGAACACGGTGATGAAGGTTTAAGACGAGCTGTCTCAAATCTGAACATGATGAATTTGCAATCAGTAAACAAGTTTGTCAATCTATGGTGGAAGAGTGGCGTATAATTAGGGGCAACAGCTTAGAAATTAGGGTTTATGAAGGCTCTCCAATTGATACATATATCATGAGTTGAATAGTCTGCAAAGGTCTTTGACAGAGAACACCATGAGGAGGCATTCAGTTTAGTTGTCTCGAAACGAGAAAACCAAGGAGTCTCTTTATCGTGAAAAACGATTTGGTTTCTTTCAAACCATAAGCCTGTAAGCAAAGCATTAACAACATTAATCCAAAGGAGTTTTGGTGCCGGCTTCAACTTTGGCCCCACGAGCACCTGTAACACATTTTCTTTAAAAACTTTTCCAAACACCTAACTAGTATTAAAACAATCAAAGAGTTTCTCCCAGCAGTTTCTAGCATACTTGCAGTCGAAGAAGAGGTGCTGATCCTCCCAATCGGCTTTACAAAGGGCACACCTATTAGGAGAAAGACAATGTGTAGGCATTTTCTTTTGCATGACTGAGGAACAATTAAGAAGCCCGAACAGCATGATCCAAATCGTGATATTAACCTTCCGAGGGCTTTTGGATTTCCATAGAGCTTTCATCAAATGTTTCTCTAGAGGGGAGGCCAATGATAAATGTGTAACAAGAGATTTCACCGAGAAAGATCCATTAGATCAAGCAACCATGAGCTCTTGTCAGGGATATCCCGCATTGATATCTTAGAAATGATGCCCAACAAGTTTTGAAAGTCCATAATCTCTTCCTCTTTTAAAGATCTACGGAAATTGATGGGCCATGAGGAGGTGGAGGAATCCCAATGCTCCATGACCGAGCCATTGGGAATAAGTGTTATTCTGAATAGTTTCGGGAAACTTACCTTTAATGGAGTATTATCTGACCAAGGGTCAAACCAGAATGCAATTCTGCTCCCATTTCCAAGTTTGTAAACTGCCAAAGCTTCTACCTTTAGCCAAGATCTTGAAATGCTTATCCATGGGCTGCAAAGGCTAAGGCTTACTTTTCCAAAAGTGTGCCAATTGAACATATCTCTTCCATGTATACTCTTTACTACTTTACTCCAAAGAGTATTTTCATTATTTATTAGCCACCACCCCCATTTGGCTAGGAGAGCCAGATTTCTTGCTCTTAGACCACCAAAGCCAAGCCCTCCATCCTCTTGGGCCTTAGTAACAAGCTCCCATTTTACTAGGTGATTGATCTTCTCTCCTTTGTGACCCTCCCAGAAAAAATTCTTCATGGTTCTTTCCAAAATACCGAGCACTTTTTCTGGCAACAAAAATAGAGACAAGTAGTAGGTAGGTAAGTTTGAAAGGATGGACTTACATTGAGTGGGCCTCCCTCCTCTAGATAAGTTAAATCTTCTCCATTTATCTAGCTTTTCTTGCAGTTTGTCAATGACCGGCTGCCAAAATGACACTTTTTTGGGATATCCTCCCAACGGTAAGTCAAGATGCATCAAAGGTAGATGCTCCACTTTACAATAAAGTTGTGCAGCTACTGAAATCAGCTTATTTTCCTCTACATTGATCCCACAAATTGTAGATTTTTCCCAATTTACCTTTTGGCTGGAATACCATTCGAAGATTGAGATCTTGTTAAATTTTCAATCACTTCATCATGATGTTTGCAGAATAATAAGGTGTCGTCAGCAAACTGAAGAATGGAGATATGCACCTTATCTTTTCCCACGAGAAAGCCTTCATATTTCCCTTTTTTCGTGCAGTCTTGCAATCAGCAAGCTTAGAACCTCACTAACCAATAGGAATAGAAAAGGAGAAAGTGGGTCTCCTTGCCTAATGCCTCTTGTAGCCTTAATTTTACCTCTAGGCCTTCCATTAATAAAAACAGAGAATTTTGGTTTGGAAACACAGCCCATTATCCAGGAGATCCAACGAGGATCAAAATTTTTTCCTTGTAGAACTTTCTCCAAAAAATCCCAATCCACTCTATCAAATGCCTTTTCTAAACCAAGCTTTAGAACCCTACCTTTTTTCTTCTTGGATCTGTACTCTTCCATGGCTTCGTTGGCGATGAGGATAGGGTCAAGGAGTTATCTTCCTTTAATAAATGCAGGCATGATAACTTTGATTCTTTCGGCAAGGACTTTTGCTACTATCTTGTAAGTAAGTTGGTTAAGCTAATGGGCCTAAAGTCTTTAACCATCACTGTATCCATTTTTTTTAATTAAACAAATGAAATTCTCTTTAACACAAGAATTAGGCTTTCTATTGCCATAAAATTCCTCAAAAAGCTTCGTGAAGCTATCTTTAAATAAATCCCAGAATTTAAGGATGAATTCTGAAGTATATCCGTCCGGACTGGGGGGCTTTATTCCTTCCCAATGACTTTACTGCTCTTCTAATTTCAGGTTTGTAAAACTGGCCACAAGCTGACTGTTTCGCACTCTTGATACTTTTGCCCATTGCAGGTTGATAGGGATTGACCTTACTCCATCAGCCTTGGAGTAGAGGGATGTATAGAAGCCTAAAATAAGGTCTTCAATTTCTCTAAATGATTTGGTTGATATGCCCTGGTCGTTGAATAGTTTTGAGATCAATTTTTTTCTCTCTTTTTTGCTGCTAAAAACCGATGGAAGAACGATGTGTTTTCATCACTCAAATTTAACCAATTCAACTTGCTTTTTTGCAAGAGGTTTCTTTCATCCACTTGGTAAAGAGATATTAATTCTGCTTTTAGTGCTATTCTGATGCTTTGTTCCAGCTCATCGAGATCTATGTTTTCAACGACAATTTCTCTTCTTTCAATTTCTTTCAGCAAGAACTCTTCCTTACTCTTCCTGTTTTTCTTTGAATCTGACAATTTTAAAAGCATATTTCAAGTTTCTTAACTTTGAAGCAATAGCATAGCCGACCCATCCTTGCTGGCAGTCTACCTCCAATTTTCTTTCAATCAATCTACAACATTCTTTGACATTTAACCAACTATTGCAAAATTGAAATGGGGCTGGACCCCATTCGAATGCTCCTACTTCAAATAGTAGGGGAAAGTGATCGGATAGAATTCTAGCTTGTCTAACCACTCTTGAATTGTCGAAAACTTCCTCCCAATTGTTTGATATGAAGAATTGATCAATAAGGGATCGTGAAACTATCATACCTTCTCTTGACCATGTGAATCTTCCATTAGATAGGGGAATTTCCGGAAAATTTGTATCTTCGATGAATTTATTGAATTTTCTCATTCCTTTAGTCATTCTTCCAATAGGGAATCGCTCTTGAACACGGCGGGTCATATTAAAATCTCCTCCAATGCACCATGGCTCTACATAGTGATTAGCTTGAACACGGCGATTCTCTCTATAATTTGTTGGGCCGTAAGCGTTTGTTATCCAACACACTTTTTTGCATATAGACAAGCATTTGACTGTTAAGGACATTCCCCTTTGATGTCCTCTATTACTGAAATCTTCCCCTCATCCCACATGGTAATATCTCCTGATCTGCCTATTGCTTCAATGTAAAACCAACCAACCTCCGTTGAGCTCCATATGCTTTTGATGAAAGCCCTATCAAACTTATCTCTCTTTGTTTCTTGAATTAACACTAGATCTGGATTTAATTTCTTCAAAAATCTTTTAATAGTCACTCTTTTTGTCTTTATCTCCTAGTCCCCTTATATTTGATGAGGCTATCTTCATCGAGGCCAATCGGCTATCTTGACAGAATATTCAATGCCAACTGTCTTCCCCAAACGAACTTGATCATCCAAGGGTGATTTCATAGTCTTCCAATAAGGAATGCAGTTTCTAGGGTATGTTGCTCTTGTTGAGGGGAGGGAATGAGAAAACTTCAGAATTATCCATTGTGGGTGCTGCCTCTATTTTAAACAATCGCTAAATGTCTCCCTCCTCTCTCCCCCCAAGCCAACCCCTCACCTCTCCCTCCGAATCCACCATGCTTTCTCAACTTAACCTTTCTTACCCATCCCTCCATTCTTCTCCCTATCCATTCACCTTCCTACCGATGCTGAGTAGTATCCATCATTTTCCGATTCAATGGAGATAAAAGGTCGTTGCATTCTTGAACATTCACTCCGTCAATAAAAAATACAAAATAAAAAATCTATAAAAGGGCATCCATAGCTCCATCAAAGTATCTCAAACATGGAAACCATTAGCCCTGAACATCAAGATCCTACTTCAAGTCAAGTGTAGAAGATAAAATTCACCTCAAAATACATCGAGATCTTAATGTTATCCTCGTGTCAATGGCCAATTTCACAAGTAGAAGAGAAATATTCAAAAGGGCAATACTCCCACATAAAAACCCACTTGACGCGCAACATAAGAAATTGAAAAATCATCCCCAGTATGATTAGACACCATACAGTGCATTATTGGAAGAGGTTTAAAATTTAATGGGAGTGATTGAAAACCAATATCAAATCTAGGGCAGAAAGACGAGGATAAAAAAAGACAGGGAAGAGCCATACCAGCAAACTAGATCAAGAAGCATGGCCATGAATGGCGAGAAGAAAGAAAGCAGGGGGAGAGTAAGAAACAGAAACAAAAGGTGAACAGCGAGAAACGTCCTTGTGTTCATCTTTTTTTTTTTTTTTTTTTAGATTCACATCACAAGTCACAACAACAACGATGGTGGTTGTAGTAGGACGACGAATGTAGCTGATGGGAGAGGGGTGAAAGGGGAGGGGGAGGGGAAGGGGAAAGGGAAAAAGGGTGGAGGAGAGGAGAGAGAATTTCTTCTCTTTAATTTTTTTTTAATTTTAATTTAATTATAATAAATATAATTATTATTTTAAGTTTAAAAATAGCATGTTAGCAAACGGTTAAGTATTGAATGGATTGTGTTAATAGAGGGACTGAAATTGGGCATCTTCTAAATGTTGGGACTTGATTGTTCACTTTTGAAATCTAGGGATAGATTGACACTGTTAGATGATATATAATTAATTTATCTTCATCCACAAACTTAAGCTTTTGGGTCAATCAATGATTTAATATGGTACTAGAGCAGGTTGGTTCAAGAGGTCCTGTGTTCAAACCCCTGCATTGTTATTTCCTCCCCAATTAATATTCATTTCCACTTGTTGGGTCCTTTTTGTATTTCAAGCCCACAAGTGAGAGAGAGTGTTAGATGATATACAATTAAATTTACCTTCATCTACAAGCTTAAGTTTTTGGATCAATTGGTGATTTAGTAGACACAAATCTCAAACCTCAGGGACAAAAAATATAATTTACCCAAGTTATAAATAAAATGATTTATGTACCATAAATTTCAAATAATAGCATAGCATAATATTATTGCACTTGTAATCCAGAGTGTTATTTACTTGATCATCATGGTATAAATCATGTCAGGTAGCTGCTATTTCAGGAGATGCGCGTCGTGCTCTAGAGATATGTAGGCGTGCAGCTGAAATTACGGATTATCATTTAAAGAAGCATCTTATGAAGAAACCGAGTTTTACTTCCGACACTGTTATTATTGGTATAAATTTTATCTAGTCAAGTTTGGTATTACAAATTTTCGAAGCAAATGTTGTGCCCATGAAAGTTAAAAGCCTATTTAAGCTACCAGATATTTTGTTGCTTTTAGGTGGTTTCCCCATTGCTTCCTTGCACTTACATGGCAAGGTACAATTTCTTTTGTTGGATGTGTTTAGGGTGTATTAGGTTTTGGCTACTATTTGCCAAATTTTTGTCCTTCCTATGTGAGCGAGAAAACTGTCCATGGCTGTACTGACAGGAAGTAGGAGCTACCCTAATACTTTTATCTAGCGTTGAGTCTCATTGTTAATCTTCAACGATACCATCATGGAAGCTACTGTCTTTGTTCCATTTCTGGTCCAGTAAGAAAGTTTGCAGGCGGCATAGCTGGTTCTGAAACTGAATTACAAAGTAACTCTAAAGAAAAAAAGAAAAAGAAGAGAAAAAAGTAAAGAAGGATCGCTAGAAAATTTTCCTGACTGCTGCTCGAAATCTTATCACTAAGAAGCTTCATATTTCACATGAAAATGGAATTTCAATCATGGAAAATACATGTTCACCTTTGCTAAGCTGCTTAAATGGGTTATTTATTTGTTTATGTATTTTTTTTGAAATTTTCGTAGATGTAAGTCCTGGATCTTATGTTGAAACTTTAGATGTTTGGTCTGATATAATAGTGTAAAGGTTGCGACATCCTGCTCCTAGAAACAAGTGTTTAGAATGACTTCTGAAATTTTATTTGGAAAGAAATATATCTCTGAAATTTAATTAGGAGTCAGTATTTGGGTATTTAAACTCATATTTCTGCATTTCAGTGAAAACACATGTTGGAATAGCTGAAGTGGAAGCAGCGATTCAAGAAATGTTTCAAGCACCTCATATTCAAGTAAGTTTATGTAGTTCCTTAAGTCTACTTTATCAAAGACGTATTCTGCTTGAGTATAATTTTTTTCTACGTTGAGTAAGTTTATGATGTTTTCTGCTTGAGTATAACAAGACCTGCTGATGAGCACAAGAGAGTTGGTCATCATCATCTGTTTGTATGTAAGCAAGATCGTCAGTGTGTTCTTCACACAATCCGGCCTCTTCTTGGGTGTCATCTTTTTGAATCGCTAAGGTTCTACGTTGGGGGCACTCATTGGATAGGTGGCCTTGCTGACCACAATGATAACACTTCCCTAGAGTTGGTCTATTGTAAGGGTTTGGAGTTCTTTTGGAAGGGTTACTGTCCGGTGCCTTTGTAGGTGTCTGCCTTGTGCTGGAATCATCTTTCTTGGGTTGCTGATTGGAAGTAGATCCTTGGGGTGGCTGTCTTGATTGTTCAGTTGAGGTCTTGCGAGGGAAATTTTGTTCCCGAGCCCATGGTTGTCTTCATTGATAGGTCTTGGGCTGTTCTATTTCAGTGCTTTCTTCAATAGTAGTGGCTAATGTAATAGCATCAACCAAATAAGCCACTGGATGTAACTTGACAACTTCTTTGATCTCTTCACGAAGGCCAGGAATGAATTTTGAGATAAGTTGATGCTCTGTTTCAGGGGAGGTTATTTTGAGCCCCTAAATGGTGGAACTCCTCCGTATAATCAAGAATGGAGTGGTACCCTTGTTTACATAATTGATAGTGATTGTACAGGAGTTGTTGAGAATTGATAATTGAGGGGGAGGAACCTTTTCTTCATTAACCGAAACAGCTTAGGCCAAGATTTGATTGGTGGTTTGCCATAATAGCGCCTCTTTGTATCCCATTGATCCCACCAAGCTGATGCCCCCCTTTGAAATTTGAAGGATACAACTTCAATTTTTTATCCTCTGGTGTGTTGGCATATTAAAAGTTCTCAACATTCTCGATCCAATATGAGAAAGCCTCAACATCCATTCTGCCATCTATACTTGGGAGATCTACCTTCATCTGGTAATCTTGATTTTCTTGATAATAATGCTGTTTGCTCGGTCTAAAACCCCTCCTTTCTTGATTTCCAAAATGGTAGTTCTCATCTTCATCAGAGGAGTTCGGATCTTGCATCATATATCTTGGCATTTGCAGCTCTTGTGGTTGAATTCTTGGTTGACAATTGATAATTCTTGCTGGACAATTATGTACCTTTGGGGGATTATGAATGACCCGATTCGTTCTAACATGATTCTTGATTGGTTCTTGAATTCTTGCTTCAGATTGATCAACGTATGTCCCAGTCACCTCTTCTTGCTCACATTCTTTCAGGTTCTTATTGATTCGAAGGCACCTTTTGTTTTTCTGATTGTCTTGTACTTGCTGTCCTTGAATATCCTTTGGATTTTGAATATCCAAATGTTGGGACACTTGTGCCAACATCGTCTGCAGGTCTCCCACTTAACTCTTGATGTCGCTCACGACTGATTCTATTGAGGCCATTCTGCTCTCCAAAGTCTTAGTCTAAGAGGAAGCTTCCGCATCCATTTGAAGTTGATCCGAGGGAAGAAGTCGCGTTGGATCAAAATGCTCTGATACCAATTTAATGGATAAACTCCAAGAAAACTTCAAGATAATCTTTATTAATGATAAAAAATGCTCTCTGCTCTTTCCTCCTTTTCTCCCTTCCCCCACGCCCTCCCTTCCGTACACCCCACCGGAGCTCACCATGCCCTCCCTAACCTTCCCTCCTTCTGACCGCCTCCCTCATCCCTCTCCTTCCAGCCTTCTTTTGGCTCCTATCATTCCACCGAACTCCTCTCTCACTCTGTTTCTGCCCTGTTTCCAGCCATGACTTCTTTCTCTTGCCGTATCCTTGACCATGCCTTCCATATGGAGCAAGAAGGATCGAACTTCCTTTTAAAATACATAAAAAAAGGACAGTCCATTCTTCTCTCCTTAACCTCAGTTAAATGGCTTCTTGAGAGCTTTCGCAGACTACTGTATGGTTCCACCTTTGAGTTTTTCCTTCTAAAGGAAAGAGTTGATCAAAGCATCATGAGGCTTGCCAAATTTTGTGCAAAGGAGAGTTGGTTTGTAGAATGTGTTGTATGGCCAATCACAGGAGGAAGAAGGAACATCCACCTCCCGTTCGGCAACGAAAAAGCAGGCTGGCAAGACTTTAAGGAGATGATCGATAGCTGCATCCAATACTTCAGAAAATCCCCTGTTCTCCAGGTTAGTTCTTCTTCATCTCCTCCCTCTCCTAAACATAGTCCAGCCGGTCGTACCAGCCCTACTCCACCTTTCTGTGGGAACTCTGCCCTCCCATCCTTCCCTACTCCACATGTGAAGAAACAGAGCAATCCTACTGTCTGGTTAAAGAAGAATGATGATGTCTTGCCTGAAAATTTTAGTAACCTCTGGATTATCTCAAGACTTATGGCATCAAATGGGTGGAAGGAAATTGTGGTAGAACTAAGTAAGTGTCTAGGCACCAATGTCATCATCAATCATCTGTTTGCAGACAAAGCCCTCATCAAACTAAGCCAAGGAAACCTTAACGAAAAAGTGCCAATTCAGGGTAAATGGACTAAGTTCGGCCCTTTTCATCTTCATCTGGAAAAATGGAATTCATTCAGTAATGGAAGGCCCTCAGTAATGCAAGATTATGGGCAACCATCAAAAACCTTCCCTTAGATTATTGGTGTAGGAAAACTTTTGAAGCAATTGGGGCTTATTTTGGTGGTTTAATTGCTATTGCATCAGAAACTCTTAATCTCATCAACTGTTTAGAAGCAAAAATTCAAGTAAGGAAGAATTTATGTGGATTCATGCCAGCCACCACTGAAATTAAGGATGATATTCGTGGAAGTATTTACTTAAACTTTGGTGATATTGCTTGCTGTCATCAGCCTTCAAAACTACCCCCTAAAGTCTTGCTTAACGACTTCTCCAACCCAATAGACCTAGTTCGGTTACAAGATGCTCTAAAGGATGAAGATGCCTCCTCCCAATTTGATGTAATTGATTTATCCAATTGGTCTTTCCTATTGTCAAATAAATCCAAGCCTAAGTTCTCACGAAGTCCAAGTGCAAAAGCATAAAAGTTGAAAGAAATCCAAAAGCCACAGACTTCAATCATCAATCTGGGAGAAATAGGGGAAGTTGAAAAGCCCCCCCTCACTCACAGCCACAGCCTTTTGAAAAGGCTTTTTTTTAATTCAAAGGAAGTCGAAAAGCTCTCCTTGCAGCCGCAGTCATCTGAAAGATCCTCTGGCATATTAAAGGAAATCAAAAAGCCTCCTGATTTAATTGTTGTTTCAGATAAGGCTCCTTGTTTAAATTTGAAAACCCCTCGTGTTCCACAGTTAGATATTAATTCATCTGTTGCCATTAAGATGAAAGAGAAAGAAGTTGAAAAATCACCGGTGCCAAAAAGAAAAACGAAAGCAAAATTTTGTGTCCCTTGCAATGTGGTGCTCCCCTCAATTGAGCATGTCTTAGCCAAGCCTGAAACCCAAGCAACTCATCAGCTTTCCTCTTCCCTTGTTCTTTGCCTCAATTCCTCTCCCCTGCCCTCCCCTGTTTTTCCAGATTATTCAACCTTCCTGCCTTCTTTACCCTCAAACATCCGATCCTCTCCTTGCTTTGCTCTCCCTTGTCCTAATAGAGCAATCTTTACCTCTGTCTCTGCATCCCTCAAGCCTCCTCTTCCTCCCCTGAACATTAAACCAGCCCTTAAACCTAGCAAAACAAACCAGAAATGGCTAAATAGAGCCCGCCACCCCTCTTGCCTCTTCAAAACTTTTCCCAAGCACTTTATCAGAAGAAAGCACCTGAGGGAACACCCCAAAAGCCTCGGACTCACCCTTAACTCAGTCTCCACCCAGCCCCAAGAAGCCAAAATTCCTTCTTTTCCAAAGCAGCCTTTTAATTCCAGGTCAGATTATCCATCTTCTCTTCCCCCTTACAACTCGGCTAGACCACCACCAAAAGAAACCCCTATTTTCACCCCTAAACCTCAATCAATCATTGAGAGAGATTGCCCTCCTGATTCCCCTTTCAGTATTAATACAGAGGAAAACGATTGGCTCATCAATTCAAAAGATCAAGATGAGCCAATTCCGGAAGAAACCCTGCTTGCTGACCTAACTACCCTATTTCTAACCGGGGAGGACCTTACTGCCGAGACTAAAATCCCCAACCCTGGCCATCCAGCCCTCCCTTCAACCCCTTCTGAGTTTAGTCACTGGCTGCAGCCTATTATTGGACTAACCATTGGTTGACATTGATAACTGTTCTCGAAAAGATGAAGATAGAGCGAATCAATTGACGAGATTGAACAGAAACCAGATGATACCCCTAAATGAAAACATAGGCTCCATGAGCTAATTTGAAAAGCGGATTTGAACCAGACTGACTGAGCCGAACCAAATTGAAATCGGTGTAACTGAAGTGTACTGAACCGGTCTGCTTGACCCAGAATCGATCTTGCACCAAACCGAATTGATTGAACCGGATTGCTTGAACTCTAAAATTGGAAAAAAAATGTTTACTCTTTGACCTTGACCGTTGACCAGACTAGATTGGACCGAACCGGAGACTGAACTGAAGCAGTTAGAGTCAATTACTTCAACAACTAAACCATAAGAGAATTGATCCTTATCATGTATACTTTGGATCACTCTACACCAAAAGGAATCAGATTCATGATTGGTACTCCTCTTTCGTGGAACATTGGCTTTTGAAGGTTGCTTAAAGATGATGTGGTTTTTTATTTTCAGCAGCTCCTTGGATGGTTAGTAGGCTACAAAGTGATTGGTATCTTGGGATCTTGAAGTTGTCTCTCGTGCAAGTTTTCTGTGAAATCTTTATCATTTATGAAAACACATGGAAACATCTTCTCCTATTTTTGAAGGGGCATTGTTGATGGAATCTCTTCTCACTCTTCAACATCGAATGGGATTTTCTTAATTCATTAAGGAGAGAATATCTTTCAACAATGGATTGGTTTAACTGTGGTGTTAATTCCAAAGAGTTTAGTCTCATTTCATTATCTTAATTAAGAGGCTTGTTTCTTGTTCAAAAAATTCCAAAGATTTTTGACTTAATGCACTAAAAGTCCTTGGTGCTCTCTTTCTAAAGGCTTTGCGAGATACTTTTTGTATTCAGGATATTTGCATTATTTGGAATGCTTTTATGTTTTTCTTGTAATTCAATTTTGATTTAATTTTCGGCTATTACTTTATCATTCTCGTTTCCCTTTTGAGCTTTAGTGTTTGTGTCCTTAAAAAAAAAAAAAAAAACTCTTTTCATTTTATCAATAAAAAGTGTTTATTTTCTTTCCAAAAAAAAAAGATAATAATGTCTCTTTGTCAGATCACTGCATAGATGAGAGTTAATCAATGACTATTCTTTAAAAGAAAATGTCTTCAGATTTTATTTTGTCTCCTATTGAATAAATATGAATAAACATGATGAATTTGTAGTTGCACGCCAGTTGGTTTGCATTTTATAAATTGTCAACTTCAATTCACTTGCGCTCTCCTGTGTAGGTGATGAGGAATTGTTCTAAGCAGAGTAAGATTTTCTTGACAGCTATGGTGCACGAACTTTATAAAACTGGAATGGGTGAAGCAACCTTTGAAAAGGTCCATAACTCAAGTTTTCAATTTTGCTTACTTGGTAGATTCACGGATGGTTCTTAAAGTTTGGAGTTAGTGTCTATTCAGTTTTTTATATTTTAAATGAGACACTTTTAATCGTTGAAGTTTGAAAAATAGTTTTAAATAGTCCACGAGGTCAGTTGACTATTAGTTGTCTTAATGAAAAATGATGTGATAATTAAGTTGATGATTAGACTTTGGTAAGTGAGCCGTTTTTCAATTGTGTTGGTAAAAGCATTAATTTAAAATTATTTTTAAACATTCCCTCCCCCCCCCCTTCCTCTCTTTCCTTCATTCTTCTCTCGTTTTTCTTTCTCATCCCTCTTCAAGGCAGGTCTCCCTGCTGCCATGGTCCTCTCTTCTCCCTCTCTTCTTTCTCATCTTCTTCTCTTCTTTTCTCCTATTTCATCTCCCCCATTCTATCTAATGTCTCCTTTCTGTTTAAAACGTTGCATATCAAAAAATTACTTTCACCTCCCCCCCTCTCTCTCTCAAAGTTGAGAAAAGAAAAAGAAGTTGCATGAACATAAAATTACTTTCATCTCCCTCTCTGTCTAAAAAGTTGCAAAAAAACTAAAAAAAAAGCTCATAACCAGGAATCTGTTTCTCTTATAAAAAAGTCAATAAAACTACTTCCATCGTCCTTTTCTCTCTAAAAGTTGCAAAATAATAATAAAAAAAAGAGTTGAATTGAACATAAAATTACTTCCATCTTCCCCACTTCCTCTCTCTAAATAGTTGCAGAATAATAGAAAAAAGAAGTTGAATTGAACATAAAATTACTTCCATCTTCCCCACTTCCTCTCTTTAAAAAGTTGAAATTATTTATATCTCGCTCTTTTTCTAAAAACTGCATAATAGAAAGTTCCTTCCTTTCTCTACTCTCTTCAAAACTTGTAGACATACTCAATTTTTATTTTTCTTTAAAGAGATGCGGAAATAAATACTTTTCTCTTTTTTTCTCTTGTGTTTTCTCTCTCTATAAGTTGTAAGATGGGAGGCTGAATGGACCAATTTCTTAGGAAATTGTATATTCTCCCCCCACCCTCCTACATTTTCTAAACTTATGGAAGAATAGTCGAACCAAGAGAAAGGTTGTTGGTGAGCTAGAAGAGACATTGCCTTTTTGAAGGACCTTTTCATAAGTTTATCAAATTGTTGATAAGTTTATCAAATTGCCTTTTTGAAAGATCTTTAGTTAACATCTCAGTCGTTTGTTTGGTAGTCGGAAGATAGGATATGCATATTACATCTGCATCAATCTTCTCTTTTATGAAATGTTTGTCAACTTCAATGTGCTTTGTTCTATCATGTAGGACTAGATTATGAGTTATGACGATGACAGCTTGTTATCACAATAAATTCGTATAGGATCCTTCTTAGACAATTTCAGTTCTTCAAGTATCTTGTTAATCCAAATACCTTCACAAATTTCATGTGCTAAACCTCTAAATTCTACTTCAGAACTGTTTCTGGTAGGTGCATTTTGTTTTTTACTACGCCATGTAACTAAGTTCCCTCCAACAAAAAAGCAATAACAAGAAGTAGATCTTCTATCAGTAGTACTTCTAGCCCAATCTACATCCATATACACTTCAAACTTAAAGATTGTCATGTTTCTGAAATAATATGCCTTTACCTAGAGTTCCTTTCAAATATCATATAATTTTATACATTACTTCAAAATGAATGGGTCCAAGTGAATGCATGAATTGACTCACCATACTTACTGCGAATGCGTTATCTAGATGTGTGAGATAAATTGATTAGTCTTCCCACCAGTCTTTGGCATCTGTTTTTGTCCTTTACTTCACCCTTTCCAGCTTGTAATTTCAGATTCGGTTCAATAGGAGTTTCTACTGTCCGACAACCTAGTAAACCTATCTCTTGAAGTAAGCCAATAACATATATATATGTATGTATGTATGTGTATATATATTAATAGATAATATAATATATTATATAATTATTTATTATTAATGAAAATACCTTTCTTAGATCTTGCAAACTCCATCCCTACGAAGTACTTCAAGGCCCAAGTCTTTGATCTGAAACTCCCTTGCAAGTTTGTTCTTAAGATCAACTAATCCTTCTTCATCATTACTATTAAAGTAGAAAAAGAAGACGACACAAGGAGTTTACGTGGAAAACCCTAATTCAGGGAAAAAAAACCACGGTAGAAAAGGACTTATTATTTTATGTCATATTTACAATAGACCCAACCTCAGATATAAATAGAATGAGGTGAAACCCTAATTTAGCAAATATAGCAAAAATTACAAAAATGCCCTTAGGGCTAATTCAACGTATTTCAACACTCCCCCTCAAGTTGGGGCATAGATATCGGCAAGACCCAACTTGCTAATACAAGCTTCAAACGTCTGTCTCGATAACCCTTTCGTAAAAACATCTGCAATCTGTTGGACTGAAGGTACATAGGGAATACAAATAGCTCCGCGGTCTAACTTTTTCTTTAATAAAGTGCCTGTCAATTTTCACATGTTTGGTTCTATCATGTTGCATACCGATGGCAGCCTTATATCACAATACAGCTTCATGGGCCCCGGACTACTCTCGTGAAAATCAGATAAAACTTTCTGCAACCAGATTTCTTCACACACTCCTAGATTCATAGCTCTATACTCTGCCTCAGCACTACTACTTCTCGCCACTACACCTGTTTTTTACTCCGCCAAGTTACCAAATTTCCCCATACAAAGGTACAGTACCCTGAGGTTGACCTTCTATCAGTCACAGATCCGGCCTAATCTGAGTCAGTATATGCCTCGATGCTTCGTGTGCCATGTTTCCTGAACACCAAGCCCTTTCCAGGGTGGACTTTAAATATCTCAAAATTCGAGTCACAGCTTCCATGTGCTCCTCATATGGACTTGCATGAACTAACTTACTACACTCACAGCATAGGGATGTCGGGCCTAGTATGAGACAAGTAAAATCAGTTTTCTTACTAGGCGTTGATACCTTTCCTTATTCACAGGAACTCCTTCCGAAATACTTTTCAGTTTGCTATTGACCTCAATAGGAGTGTTAATAGGTTTGCATCCGGTCATTCCTGTTTCCTTAAACAAGTTCAGAGTATACTTCCGCTGAGAAACAGATATTCCTGCTTTTGACTTGCCACTTCCATCCCTAGAAAATACCTTAAACTACCAAGATCCTTAATTTCAAATTCACTTGCCATCCTTTTATTTAGTTTAGCAATTTCTGCCGTGTCATCCCCTGATAGGATGATGTCATCGACATAACCTACCAACACAACAATCTTTCCTAAGGGTGATTTTTTGGTAAACAAGGTATGATCAGAATGCTCCCTGAACAAACCCTTGGGACTTAACAAACAGGTGAACCTGTCAAACCAGGTACTAGGAGACTGCTTCAACCCATATAAAGACTTCCTGAGTTTGCAAAACATGATTCCCAAACTTAGCTTCGAAACCTGGAGGTGGACTCATATAAACTTCTCTTCCAACTCACCATTTAGGAATGTGTTCTTTACATCTAGTTGATGTAGGGACCAATCTTTATTCACGGCGACAGACAGAAGAACACGAATCGTGTTTAACTTAGCTACTGGGGAAAAAGTTTCTGAATAATAATCCCATACGTCTGAGTGAATCCTTAGCAACTAATCTGACTTTATACCTCTCGAGTGTTCCGTCAGACTTATACTTCACTGTGAACACCCATTTGCAACCAACTGTTTTGTGACCTCTAGGGAGAGCTACTAACTCCCAAGTCTTATTTGCCTCAAAAGCTCTCATTTCCTCCATTACTGCTGCTTTCCACTCGGGAACTTCCATGGCCGCATGTACACTGGTAGGTATTGTTGAGCATCTAGATGAGTTGTAAAAGCCTTAAAAACAGGAGAGAAGTTACTATAGGTCAGAAAAACTATGCAAAGGGTATTTTGTACATGACCTGGTTCCCTTTCTCAGAGCAATTGGCATATCCAGAGTGGTATCATCATAGTTGTCAGTTTTCGTCTGTCCCTTTTCAGTATCAGACTTTTAGACAATTCTGCATCTTCTTAGGATCTTTCAGCATCTCATTACTTCCTCTGAAGTTTCAACCTTTTCTCTGAGCTCATTTCATCATTTTCTATGTTTCCAGACTTTTCTTCAAGACTCTCCTTGAAACAACGGGATCTTGAACCTGAACTGGTTCCGACGCTTGGACACTTTCCGATGGAACACCAGAGGTTTCCTGAATTTCCTTTCTGAAATTCCTCCTATAGTATGTTATCCAGGGCACTTGTCTAGTAGGAGAACCGACACGGAACAACAGGAGCAGAATTAGGTTCAAGACTAGGTAGACTAGGTCCAGGAACATTGGGACTAGGCTCAGGTTCAGGAATATTCGGACTAGGCTTAAGATGAGGCTAATGGTATGGAGTACGTGGAATTGTTAGTCTCTTCATTCGTGTCTCCCCCTGAAGATGACTAACGGGAAAGAACAGTTTATCTCAAGGAACGTGACATCCATATGGACAAAATATTTTCTGGAAGATGGATGAAAGCATTTATAGCCTCGCTGATGAGGATACCCGAAAAACACACATGTTTTAGCTCGTGGAGCAAACTTAGTCTGGTGTGAACCATGAGTATGAATAAAGGTTGTACACCCAAACACACAAAGAGGAACCTCAGGAATAAGACGAGTAGACTGATAGGACTCTTTGAAGCACTCAAGAGGAGTTTGAAACTTTAGAACTCGTAAAGGCATTCTATTAATTAGATGAGCTGCGGTAAGAACCGCATCTCCCCACAGGTACAAGGAAAGAACGCTGGAATTATCAAGGAACAAGCAACTTCAATAAGATGGCGATTTTTCCGTTCAGCAACCCCATTTTGTTGTGGAGTATATGCACACGAGTTTTGATGGATGATCCCTTTTGACGCTAGGAATTCCTGAAAGGTGTGGTTGACAAACTCACACGACCAGTCACTTCGAAGGATGACAATCTTTGTGTTGAACTGTGTTAATACAGTGGTATAGACCTGTTTGAAGGTAGATAAATCCCCGGACTTATTAGCAAGGAGATATACCGATGTAAGTCGGGTATGGTCATCGATGAAGGTTACAAACCACCGTTTACCAGACAGGTACGATGCTCGAGGGACCCCAAACATCACTGTGGACCAGGTGAAAAGGCTGGTAGGTTTTATAGGGCTAAGAAACAAACGACACGCGAGGTTGTTTAGCACGTATACAGACATCACAAGATAATGAAGAAACATTCACATTATGGAATAAATGAGGAAATAAATATCGCATATATTGAAAAACTAGGATGTCCAAGACGAAAATGTCAAAAATAATTTGTTTCAGATATAGGAAACGAAGATAAAAGACTAGTCCAACAAGCTTTTAGAGGAAGCATCTGTAGAAAGGAAATATAGGCCTCTGTCATATCGGGCAGTGCCAATCGTCTTCCCCGAGCTCAAGTCCTGAAACAAACAGTATTTGGTGAGAAGACAACTCTACAGTTCAAATCTTTTGTTATTTGCTTATTGATAATAAAATTGTAAGAAATTTTGGGCATATGTAGACATTTTGCAGAGTTAATCCCTGAAATGGTGACAGTCTGCCTTTTCCAGCAACAGGAGCGAAGGACCCATCCGCAATTCGAATCCTCTCATTTCCAGCACTGGATAGTATGAGAGAAACCGGTCGGATGAGCCAGTCAAGTGATCGGTCTCGCTCCTGAATCTAGAATCCATACCTCATTCCCTTTAACAAGGAAACTAAAAGATTGAGGGTTACCTGATTGAGCAACTGTTCCGATCCTATGGTACCTGAATCACAAGGATTAGTCACTGGAGGCTGTGTCTGAGGTTGTGCAGCCCCTTCAACTGATTCACCCACTAGAGCACGCCCAGATTTCGACTTGTCATTTGGAGGGCGACGTTTACCATTTGGAGGCGACCATGCAATTTCCAGCATGATCCTTCGTGTGCCACTGTTTTTTGCAATGCTCACAAACTGGGGTGTTTCTACTATTCTGCTTGTCACCATCAGCTTCAGCGGACTTTACCCCGAAGGCAGCTGACTCTACAGTGGTAACACCCGGCCCGTTCATTGCACTCGATCTATCTTCTTCCAATCTAACTTCTGAACAGACCTCCATGAGAGACAGAATTGGTTTCTGCCCTAGTATTCTACTACGAACTGTATCAAATTTGGGTGCAGCCCGGCAAGAAAATCATACACACGCTCAACCTCTTCTATCTTGGAGTATTGAATTCCATCTTGTGGGCAGTTCCAGATGATCTCCCGGCATAGATCCATCTTGCCATAACAATGACATCTTGCTGAAGTATGACGTTACATCCATGCTCCCTTGTTTCATTCGTGAACCTGTTACGTAGAGTATACAGGCGGGATGCTTTTTGACGCCTCGAATATAACTTTCTGGACTGCATCCCAAATATATCTCGGCAGTGGCTGAATAGAGTAAGGGTTTCCCGATTTGGTGTTCCATGCTACTGATTAACATTGAGCGGAGCAAAGAATCCTCTGCCTTCCAGACACGCTCTTGAGGATCCCCAGGATTCGTCGTGGTATCTCTCCATGTTAAATATCCAAACTTATGGCGTCCCTCAAGAACCATTTTAATTGTTTGGGACCAAGAGAAGTAATTTTGCTCATTCAACTTCTCTCCCGTGATCATTCCTGCAAAATTTCCTATTGTTCCAGATAAAAGATTAGAAGTTGGAAGAGTAGGAAACATTGATACCGGATTTTCTGAATACATCGGGAAGAATCATGACCATTCAATCTGCTCCCAGGGCGACCATCTGTTGCTGAAGACTAACTAATTGTTGTTGGAGTTCCCCCATGAGATTCAGATCTGGAATTTTTCTGTCTAAAAACCATGAGATTTTCTCAATGGAATCACCCATTCGAAACTGGGGCTGAACTGGATAACATGAGGAAAAAGCTGTCCCACATGGTACTGTGAAGAAGCTGCTGCCGGAAGTCCACCAGCGGCAAAGTTCGGCAACCCGTGACCGCGCTGCTCCCAGACGACTGTGATGGTGGGTAACGGACAGAAGGCTCGGCGATCGGTTGCGAGGTTGAAGAAAATCGCGCCGATCTGACCCGACCCAGCAGCTGGAAGCAAACCCATGACCATCTGGTGTACATCACCAGTTCTGTACGATGCTGAGGTACTGATCGATTGTAGGATCGATCACGTGCGCCGGCTAAGGGAAACGTGCGAGCTGAGATGAAATTGTGTGCGAAGTCGAGGGTCCGATTGGTTGTAACCCGTTCGCGTGCGCCGGCTGGAGCGAAGTCGAGAGTCCGATCGGTTGTGACTTGTTCGCGTGTGCCAGCTGGAAAGCGTGACCTTCCACCACCACCTGCTGTTCGGCTGGAAAGGTTCAATCGATGGTGTTCGGTTGGAATGGCTGAGACTGGAAGCTAATCGGCGCGCCAACTGGAGCAATCCCACCACCTGCTGTTCGGCTCGCTAGCTGGATCTGTTCGGCTGAGCCACCTGGGATGATGGTTCGGAGATAGCGGTCAACCGCTGCTTGAATCACAGCCTCATTAGTCAGCGTACCTTCACCTATCAAGTTTGATGACTGAGTTTCTTCTACCGGGGCTAGGGTTTCATCACCTTGCTCTGATACCATATTGAAGTAGAAAAAGAAGACAACACAAGGAGTTTACGTGGAAAACCCTAATTCAGGTAAGAAAAATCACGGTAGAAAAGGACTTATTATTTTATGTCATATTTACAATAGACCCAACCTCAGATATAAATAGAATGAGGTGAAACCCTAATTTAGCAAATATAGCAAAAATTACAAAAATGCCCTTAGGGCTAATTCAACGTATTTCAACAATTACCTGTGAGAATCGTATCATTAATATACACAATTATAATAGTAGTTTTATTATTCCCTGAGTGTTTAAAGAAAATGGTATGATCTACTTGACTATGAAGGTATCCGTAGCTAGTGACTACTTTTCCAAAGCGTTCAAACCAAGTTGTTGGAGATTGCTGGAGACTATATAATGATTTCTTTAATTTGCAAACTTTACTACTTCTAAGTTCCATTTCAAATCTTAGTGGTAAGCTCATAAAGGCCTTTTCTTCTAAATCATCATTGAGGAAAACATTCTTAACATCAAGTTGAAGAAGCGGTCAATCTAAGTTAGCCGCAAGGGACAAAAGAATTATGATGGTGTTAACTTTTGCAAAGGGAGCTAAGGTCTATGGTAGTCAATTCCATAAGTTTGAGCGAAGCCTTTGGCTACTAATTCGGCTTTGTATCTTTTAATATTACCATCAGCGTTACACTTTACTGTGAACACCCATTTGCATCTCTCAACCTTCTAATCTTTTGGCAAGTTTGTTATTTCCCAAGTACCACTTTGTCTTAAAGCATTCATTTCCTCCCGCACGGCTAGTTTTCAATTGGATCATCTAGGGCTTCTTATATATTCCTTGGAACAAATAAGTTGTCTATCTTAGAAGTGAAGGCTTATGACTATTTGACCATTTTGCATATGAGATATAATTAGCCAATGAGATATTTAGTACAAGTTCGAGTACCTTTCTAATAGTAATAATCAAGATCATAAATAATAGGTAAGGTATTTTTCAATAGTTCTATAGGTTTAAAAGATCTATCTACTAATGGTATCATTAAATTTAACGTAGAATTGACTAGATGGATAATGAGGCAAGACGTCTTGGAATAAAAAATGTTTTTAATCTTTTCCTCCGCTCATTTTCTTCTTGTCCTCTCTCTTCCCTCTCCATCCTCCCTCTTTCTCATTTTTCAACTAAATGCAAGTTGCAAGACTCTTGCTCTAGATAGAAAACAAAAATATCGATAGAGAAAATTAAACAACGGGAGGTAGGGCCATTAACTATCATCGTGAACCCATTGGAAAATTAAATTTTATTTATTTATTTTTTTTAAGGATCAAAAGAAACGGTTGGAAAAATTGACATCTATTCCACCATCCAATTCCCCCCTCTCATTCTCTTTCATTAATAATGAATCTCCCACCCACTTCGTTCCTCGTGTAATTCCAATCAATTTCCTTTCTCCTTCAGGTCTTCAAAAATCAAAATCCTCTTTCCATTTCCATCAATTCCATTTCAACAGTCTTTCATTCTAGATTTAGTTTGGCCCTAATTTCAAATTCGAATTGCGACTGGATTTTGTTTGTTTCTGTCATGTTTGTCCATAGAGCAGTTTTATACCATCACCTGACGAATCAAGTGGTGAAGGAATATCCCTGTTGGATGGTGGGCCTAGGAATTACCGAACCGTTGGATCGTCAGTTATGCTCACTCTGTAAGGGATTCATTCAAATGTCATGATTGTGATTTGTGGAGGGGCTCAATATGGTGCGTTTATTCAGAGAAGCATCAACACTCCGACTCGCAAAACTAAAATAACCAATTTGAAGCATTGGGGACCAAACACACCCATTTCTGAAAACTTAGGACCAAAAGATATTTTTCTCAGTATAAAATTTAAGTGTTGCCAACTCGTTTAAAAATAGCACCTCAACAAAGTCTAATAATCAACTTAACCATCATATCATCCTTCCGTTCACTCAACTAATGGTCATTTGACTTCAAGAACAATTTATGACCATTTTCTAAATGAACTAAAAGTGTTCATTTTGAAACTTGAGTGATCAAATAGAGACCAACTCTGAACTTCAGGAACTAAAAATGTATTTTACTAAAAGCATTATTAGCTAAAGCTCTGATTTCTTTATCTTTAACTGAAAGCATGGTATTTGCATACAATTGGTGGACGTTAGAAGCTTTATGTCTAAAAAATTTCTCATTAACTTGTCATTCTGGAGAGCTAAATTTCATATTGTAAATACATTCATTCCTGTTTTCCGTTTGTGCTACAGCTTGCCATGACTGTCTCGTATCTTTGTACAAGCAATGGAGAGGAATTTCCTGGATATGATGCTCTCCTGAAAGTTGGGTAAGAGATGCCATTGTATTCTATACATTGTTATAGGCATTGTAATTATTTTCTGAACACTTGGGCATTATTATTTGTTGAAATGGTGTTTTAGCCCTAAGGGCGTTTTAATCTTTTTCTCAGTATCTACTGTCTAGGGTTTCTCTGTTTGATTATTTATACCTGTCCTGTATTGAGTACTGTGTATCAGAAAATTAAAAGAATAAAAATTTTCCTATCGTGGTTTTTCTTCTTGATCTAGGGTTTCCACGTAAATCTTGGTGTTTCTTTTCTTCCCTTTTTCAATATGGTATCAGAGCATGGCGACGAAGCCCTGGCCGTCATTGATGAGAACAAACCAGAGACCCCAACAGAAACCCCCATTGGAACAAAGGGATCCATGAACGTTGAGGTTGTTGCAGCCATAAGAGAAGCCGTTGAGCATTATTTTTACACCGCTATGCCTCAACTCCTAAAATCTATGTTTGATCCAACCTCTAGCCAGACCCGACCTGATCCTCTAATTTATAACCAGTGGACTACTGTTGCAGACCCGACCACCGGAACTCTCAGACCAGATCGGCACACAGATCCGAGCTCATCTGGGTTTTCTGCCTCAGATCCGAGTGACCCATCTAGAATTCGACAACCTTATGGATTTTCAAACCCATCTGCGTCAGACCCGATCGACACCCATCTGCGTCAGACCCAATCCAACCTCCAACAAAACTCCTTAGACCCGATCAGCACCCACCAGATCCTGCCTCAGAACCCCCCGATGCATGGAAACCCTTCACCCTCGGGATATTTTGCTCAGGCCGACTCCACCGCCCGTGACTGGTGATATACAACCGATCTTCAGCCTCCGATTTCAGGTCAGCAGCCAGCCCTAGCAAACCCTTCACCCTCGGGATATTTTGTTCCAGATCGCCCATGGATGACCCAAGTTACTCAGCCAGTCTAGCCGAACCAACCGGTTCAACCAAACCTGGTTCAACCAAACCGGGTCCAGCCGAACCAGGTTTTTAGTCAGTCAGTTCCCAACCCCTCTTTTGATCCGTCCTCGAGCCAAAATGAAGCTACTTTTCCAAGGATTTATGGGCAAAACCAACCTATGACATATTCTAGTGGAACCGTTGGTTTTGAACAGCAGTTGGCCAACTTACAGCAGCAAATATCGGCCCTTAGGTCCACGACAAATCTTACAACTGGTTTTCATCCATATTCAGACTTCTCTTTATGCTCAGAAACACCGGTAAATGCTTACTCTAACTTACCTGTTGCAAATATTATGTCTAGTTTTGTGGGGAACTCTGCAGGAATGTCTATTGGTGAGAAACTTAACAGTGAGCGTCCCAATCGATAAGAATGGTCCTTGAGGGACGTCACAAGTTTGGGTATCTAACTGGAGAAATACCAAAACCAAACCCCGGTGATCCCCAGGAACGTATATGGAAAGGAGAGGACTCTCTCCTTCGCTCAATTCTGATAAACAGCATGGAACCCTAGATCGGAAAGCCACTTCTGTACTCAGCCTTCGCTCGAGATATTTGGGAAGTTGTCCAGAAACTCTATTCACAGAGGCAAAATGCCTCACGTCTTTATACCTTGAGGAAACATATTCATGAGTGCAAACAAGGGACTCTTGACGTAACGTCTTATTTCAATAGATTGTCCCTGTTATGGCATGAAATGGACTTGTGCCGCGAGGTCGTGTGGAATTGTCCTGTTGACGAAGTTCAGTACTTAAAGATTGAGGAGGTAGACCGGATGTATGATTTTCTAGCTGGCTTAAACCCTAAATTTGATGGTGTCCGAAGTCGGATTTTGGGACAGAGACCAATACCGGCTCTAATGGAAGTATGCTCAAAGGTTAGATTAGAAGAGGATAGAACTAGAGCTATGAATGGCACTAGCAACAACCATTTAGATTCTGTTGCGTTTGGAGCCAAATCTTCGGGACCAGAGAGCGACAAACAGAACGGAAAATCCCCACCCATCTGTGAGCACTGTAAGAAACCATGGCACACCAAAGATCAATGCTAGAAGTTACATGGTCGCCCACCAAATGGTAAGCGACGGTTTGCGAATGATAAATCAAAAACCGGTCAGGCCCTTGTCAGTGAAACAGGGGATGGTACATCATCAGCCACCAACCAGGTAGAGTCCAGCATGGTTGGAACCAGCAATGTTGCTCAATCATGTACTTCTCAGTCCTTTAGCTTCTTGGTTTAAGGGGATGAATCGTGGATCCTTGACTCAGGAGCAACGGACCACCTAACTGGATCAACTGATCAATTCCTCTCGTATTGTCCAAGTGTGGAAAACGAGAGAATACGAATTGCAAATGGGTTCTTTGCTTCCGTTGCTGGGAAAGGTCACTTATCTCCTATTCAAGGGTTGATTTTACAGAATGCCCTACATGTGCTAAAGATATCTTATAATCTACTATCTGTTAGTAAAATAACCAGAGACCTGAATTGTAATGTCGTTTTCTCACCGGATAATGTTTTGTTTCAAGACTTGAGCTCAGGGAAGACGATTGGCACTGCCCGGCACAGTAAGGGGCTCTACTTTCTCTCGGAGGATGCTTCATCTAGGAGTTTATCTAGCACTTGTTTACTCTCTTCCCTTACTATTTCTGAAACTGATTTCCCTTCCCAGCCTTATAAACCGTCCAACCTTTCCACCTGATACATATTGATGTGTGGGGCCCATCAAATATCACAACCGTGTCGGGTAAACGGTGGTTTGTCACCTTTATAAATGATCACACTCGTCTTACATAGGTGTTCCTTCTTACGGATAAATTTGAGGTGACTACAGTCTTTCAGCAATTCTACACGAAAACCCAGTTCACTACCAAAATTGCTATCCTTCGGGGTGACAATGGCCGTGAGTTTGTTAATCAGTCCCTCCGTGAGTTTTTTAAATTCTAAAGGCATCATCCACCAAAACTCCTGTGCCTACACCCCGCAACAAAATGGGGTGGCCGAACGGAAAACCGTCACCTTATTGAGGTTGCTCGGGCTCTTCATGATTATTGCATCCATACCCTCGTACCTATGGGGCGATGCTGTACTCACTGCAGCCCATCTCATTAATCGGATGCCTTCCCGTGTCCTCAAGTTCCAGACTCCCTTAGCCCATTTCAAAAGAATCCTTCTCTTTACCCAGCTATTCCCAAGATTCCTCTTCGGGTGTTTGGATGTACGGTGTTTGTTCATAATCATGGTTCCCATAGTAAATTTGCTCCTAGGGCTAAAAAATGTGTCTTTGTTGGGTATCCGCTCCATCAACGGGGCTACAAGTGTTATCAGCCATCTTCTCGAAAGTACTTTGTCACCATGGATGCTACCTTTCAAGAAGATAACCTTTTTTTCCTGTTTAGTCCTCTTCAGGGGAGACTTTGAGTGAAGAGACTAAACCGTCATCCACCTATTCCATTCCTGTAGACTTGTTTCTTGAACAATTCCTGGCACTAATCCTCTTGGCCCTCCTGACACTAATCCTGGACCTCCCCATTCCGGAACATCCTATCCTTCTTACAAAACAAGTTCCTTGGATAAACCTACTATCGAAGAATCTACGAAAAGGAAATAGTTTCCTCTGCTTGCTCCACCGGAAAGTGTTCAAGAGTCAGAACTAGACAACTCAAGGTAACCATATTCTTGACAATAAT
>NC_052354.1:6306993-6469531 GCF_009727055.1 Benincasa hispida
TGTTATGGCCATTTTCGTCTTGGACATCCGAATTTTCATTATATGAAGTACTTATTTCCCATTTATTTCGTAATGTTAATATTTCATCTTTATCTTGCGATGTTTGTAATTCGTTGTGCAAAACAACCTCATGGGTCTTTATTACTTCCCAGCCTTATAAACCGTCCCAACCTTTCCACCTGATACAATTGATGTGTGGGGCCCATCAAAATATCACAACCGGTGTCGGGTAAACGGTGGTTTGTCACCTTTATAAATGAATCACACTCGTCTTACATAGGTAGTTCCTTCTTACGGATAAATTTGAGGTGACTAACAGTCTTTCAGCAATTCTACACCACGGTTGAAACCAGTTCATACCAAAAATTGCTATCCTTCGGGGTGACAATGGCCGTGAGTTGTTAATCAGTCCCTCCGTGAGTTTTTTAAATTCTAAAGGCATCACCAACCAACTCCTGTCCTACACCCCAACAAAATGGGGTGGCCGAACGGAAAAACCGTCACCTTTATTGAGGTTGCTCGGGCTCTCATGATTATTGCATCCAAATACCCTCGTACCTATGGGGCGATGCTGTACTCACTGCAGCCCATCTCATTAATCGGATGCCTTCCCGTGTCCTCAAGTTCCAGACTCCCTAGCCCATTTTCAAAAGAATCCTTCTCTTCTACCCAGCTATTCCCAGATTTCCTCTTCGGGTGTTGGATGTACGGTGTTTGTTCATAATCATGGTTCCCATAGTAAATTTTGCTCCTAGGGCTAAAAAATGTGTCTTTGTTGGGTATCCGCTTCCATCAACGGGGCTACAAGTGTTATCAGCCATCTTCTCGAAAGTACTTTGTCACCATGGATGCTACCTTTCAAGAAGATAACCTTTTTTTCCTGTTAGTCCTCTTCAGGGGAAGACTTTGAGTGAAGAGACTAACACGTCATCCACCTATTCCATTCCTTGTAGACTTGTTTCTTGAACCAATTCCTGGCACTATCCTCTTGGCCCTCCTGACACTAATCCTGGACCTCCCATTCCGGAACATCCTATCCTTCTTACAAAACAAGTTCCTGTATAACCTACTATCGAAGAATCTACGAAAAGGAAATAGTTTCCTCTGCTTGCTCCACCGGAAAGTGTTCAAGAGTCAGAACAGACAACTCAGGTAAACCATATTCTTGACAATAATTACTCTGTTGAAGATAGTACATGGAACACTGACGATGCGTGACCCTTGACAGAATTAGGGAGGATGAGAGACAATGAAATTTCCTCCGATGATGTTCAGGAGGCTGAAATGTGCAGCAGATGAATACAGAGGAAAAAGGTAACAAAGACCAAGTGGAAATTGATGCCACCCTAGACCTTACCAATTGCCCTAACGAAAGGAGCAGAGGTCCTGCACCAAGTACTCTATGAAAAAGCTTCTATCCTACAGTAGCCTTGTCAAATCAAGATTCAAGGTTTTACCGACTAAACCCTAGACATTGTGACTATCCCAGGAATTCCTGAATGGCGAGCTGCAGTCATGGAAGAAATGTGGGCACTCAAGAACCAACAAAAACATGGGATCTAGTTGTCTTCACCGTAGAGGTCACAAAACCGTCGTGGTGCAAATGGTGTTTACAGTCACGTACAAAATTTGATGGGACTTCTCTCGGCAAGATATAAGGCCTAAGATTAGTGCGAAAAGGGTTCATTCAAACATATAAGGGTGGACTACTCCAAAACTTTCTTGCCAGTGGCAAAACTCAATCACTATTCGGGTTCTTTTCTCTCTCGTTGATGTAAGACCTAGACTGACCTCTATATCAGTTTAGATGTACAGAAATGCGTTTAAATGGTGAGTTGGAAGAAGAGTTTATAAATGACGCCCTCCTCCAGGGTTTGAAGCGACGTCTTGGGAGTCAGGTGTGCAAGCTAAAGAAGTCTTTGTATGATCTGAAACCAGTCCCTAGAGCCTGGTTTCGATAAGTTTACTACCTTTGGTCAAAACAGGGGTACATCAAGGTTCACTCAGATTCACACCATGTTCACTAAGACGTCAGCATCATGAAAAGTAGCAGTGTTAATTCATATACGTTGATGATATTATTTTGTCGGGAATGATTCTGTTAGAAATGACAAAGCTGAACAGAAAATGGCAGAGGAGTTTTGAAAATTAAACGATTCTTAGGTTCTTGAGGTACTTCCTAGGCAATGGAAGGTAGCAAGGTCAAAAGGAAGGGATCTCAGTGTCTCAGAGAAAAATATACGTTAGACCTTCTACACAGAGATTGGGAATGAACTGGATTAAACCCTGAGATACTCTAGTTGAGGTCACAAAGTCTGGTAAACTCCAGTAGACCGATGTACCCAGTGAACAAAGGAAGATATCACACGTCTTGGTAGGGAAGCTGATATATCTCTGCATACCAGACCTGATATTTCATATGCGGTGAGTTTGTAAAGCCAGTTTAATGCCAGCCCGTATGAGAGATACATGGAACTATTAACCGGATTCTGAGATAATCTAAAGTCAACACCTGGGAAGGGCTTTGATGTTCAGGAAAAAGAATAGAAGATGTAATTACGAAGCCTACACTGACTCGAACTGGGCCGGTTCCTGCTAACTGACCGGAGATCAACCTCGGTTATTGCAGCTTTAGTATGGGAAACATTGTTTACATGGAGGAGTAAGAAACAGGGTTTTTGGCTGAAGTAGTGCTAATATACACGCTAAGTCTTGGTATGTCAGAATTACTGGTATAAGAAGGTTCATAAGTAATCTCCAAATCAGAGTATGTATCTGCATGGGATCACTACCCTGCTATCTGAATTGCCAAAAACTGTCCTGACAGAACCAAATTTGAGATTGATCGTACTGTATAAAAACTTGACAATGCGTATATTTGTCCCAGTTCCATCCAGTCAAAGATGAGATGTCTATCAAAGCTTACTAGATAGAATTTCACTTGATAGCAAAGTAGCCATGTGATAACCAACTTGAGGCGGGGTGTTTTAATAATGTCGTTTTAGCCACCTAAGCCCGTTTTAAGTCTTTCTTCCTCAGATCATACTAAATCTAGTTCTGTTTGTTATTAACGTACCATGTAGACTGTGAATACAGACAAATTAACATAAAAGAATCCCATCATGTTTTTCTCCTGAGCATAGGTTTCGAACGTATCTTGGTAGTTTCCTTTCTCCTTTTATTTGATATTCCATCTTAGATCTATAAAACCAGGTTTATTAGATGTCATAATCTGTACTACACGGTAATTCGCTAGAGTAGCTAAGATATACCGAGAGCAGCTGTGTACTGTTCAGCAAGGTTAGCTCGAATTGAGCTCATTTTATAACTTGAGCGTTTGAAGTGTTCTTTAGCGTACCTAAAAATCTTTCCTGGCTCAGTCAGTAATTTGAGCACGTGATCTATGGGTTCTTTCTGTCTAAGAGAATTTATACTATAGTCTCCCATTGATGACTCCGTGGACTAACTGAACATCACAGAGAAATGTACTCTGCCACTCTGATAAGTTACGGGTCGAGAGCTATCAGATTAACGAAGATCCGGTGATTAATTGGTAGTTTCGCACGTATGGATGCATGAGATAGTTCATCGCGACTACTTGCCTGCACGAATTGGTACTTAGTTATAGTTGACTTAGAAACGTCAGGATTGTATAGCTCTCTGAGTGAACAACGTACTTGATATACACTGATTGTATCGAGATGGGCTAACCTATTACGCTGAGCTATAGCATAAGATAAATCCCTATTGCCTTGTGGAGGAGTTCTTGCTAGGATTCTTAAAGAGTTTCGTAGGAAATAAGGGGGAAGTTCGCCTTACATTTCTGTATCTATATATCTTTAGCAGCAACTAAACCGAGACCGCACACGATCATTTCATCTGGTGTAATTGAAAAGAGGGCTAATGCTAAAAGTACAATTATACATTAAGGAGCTATTTGCAACTTAAATTGCGGAGATTAGTAGGCTCACCTGAACTATCTCCAACTAGTTGACAACATCCTCTTGTGCCCTTGTATCACATCCCAATAGAAAGAAGTACTCAAAAGAAGAAATATTTAAAAGAGATACACCAAACCACAACACAAGTCTTCAAAATAGGAAAACATAATTAAAGGTAGAAACAATAAAAGCATTGTCACATTTTAAGCAATATACCTCGATGTTAGTATCCTGGAAGGTCGATTGGAGAAGAGCATACATCAAGTGGTCGAGATGGCGAGACTTATGATAGTAATATGTGTTGCTGATTAACGGTCCCGACCAACATGCATTGTGCCACTTGTTGTCTCATGAAAAATCCTTTGATTGTTCGAGAACGCATATTTTGGAAACAATTAAATGCTTATGCGCGACCATATAGTACATAAGGCGTGAGCGTTTGTGACGTTGAAACGTACGAGCTACGGAGGCAAGTTGAAATAGAGCATGTTGTATCTCTGGTAACTGGTGGTGTTTTTGCTGAAGACGCATATGAGAATTGAAGGCATGAAGAGGTAGTATTATAACTTGCCAGCAAACTAGAGAAAAGAGCAATCGAAATTGACCGCAAGGTGTTGTTCTCGCTCTTGCCGGGGATCGTGTGTGCTCGAACAGTAAGAGGGCATACATAGTTTGGCGAAAAGATAGTGCTGACTGAAGCTTACTGATATGATACATGTACGTTGACAATTGCAGAGAACCAAATCATATACACTATTAATAACCCAAAGTAAGTTTCTATTTTGTGAACTTTAGGATCCTAGTGCATCCAGTACCAGCAGGACTGCGGTATATGGTGGAATGGAGGACTTTTACGCAGTGTTAGAACCTGCTCATTACTGGATGACAACCGTTTGAACAATGCCTGATCTGAGCTGGCCTCATCAGCTTACAAACGGGACGTAGGTCAATCTCGTAGCGGGACAGAACCGTAGTGTCACTCGTTCCTATATGGTGGAGATGGCCGCTCAAAGGTAGTTCACGGTACTGTGATCTTATATCATTAGAATTCAGGGTCGTCATGAATGTAGGAATATGCGTGCGCCAAGGAACAATGTGTCATAGGGCAAGTCGAAGTAAGGCTCACCTTAAATTGGAGATTCAGTAAGCCGCGCCAAGCATCCAAATTCTGACCCTACTCGTAATTTCGAGATACTTATGCGCGTGGGCTTTGAAGGCTCAAGCCAAAAATTTCCAAGACTGTGCTGGCCAATTGACTGAGGCTCCAAGCCGTGAATGCTCTTTCATAATTCTGCTCCAAAAGTGCTTCTGTTTTATAAAAAATCTCCGTTCCATTTGGAAAAGGGAGTGCCGTTTTCTGTTTCTCAAATTTCCACACCTAAACTCACTTGGCCATCAAATAAATTTCAAATCTTTCTGCAAGAACTTTCAGTCCAAGATTTTGGCATGGAAAATAGTTAAAAACTTATCGGCCTAAAGTTTTTCAACCAAAAAGTAGATCTTCTCTTCAGGATTAGGCTAAATAAAGTTCCTTTACAGAGGCAATTCAATCTCCATTAGTGTAAATTGGTTAAAGAACTGTCAGGCATGATGGATTAATATCAGGCCCAGTACTCCAAAAGGAATTCCCCCGTGAAGCCATTTAGGACCCAATGCTTTGTCTAAGCGAGGGCTTTTAATGCCTTGATTTCCACATCTCTAAAAGGAGCCGCCAGTGCAGAATTTTGAGCAGCTGTGACTTGGATCCGGAAGAATATTTGAGGAAGATTGTTTCTTGGCCTAATATTTGGTATAAAAGTTAGAGAAATAATTCAAGAATTTCTGATTCATTTCCTCTAAAGATTTAGTGGAGTTCCGTTAAGAGCTCTGTATCAGAGTTTCTTCTTTCATTTTGGCCGATAGAAATCTGTGAAAAAATGAGGTGTTTTCATCACCCAGCTTCAAACCAATTTCGGTTTGGCTTTTTTGGTATAAGATTCACTTTCTTCCAATCTGTACAAGTTTAATAAGATTCCTTTGATGGCAAGCGTGATGTCAAGTCTTAGTGTTGAGAGTTTCCTTATATCTCTGCTTTTGAATAATAAAACATTCCAGCTCGAAATAGATCTTTCTCTTTTTCTCTTCCGTATTTGAATTCTATAAACATGCATAAACCAGATTTTGATCTTCTCTTTCAGGTTGCATAGTTCGGAGTTAATTGCAGCCAAAAACCCAGTCCACACCTCCTGAATTTGAATTCATTATTTTAGGTTACTTCTTTATCATCCTATCACCATCGTTACATTCTTGAGTAACGCAACGCAGCTTGTGCAAAATCGAAATGAGGATGGGCCCCCAATGAACTGCTCCAGCTTTCTAGAAGTAAAGGAGACATGGTCCTGAAAAATTTCTTCCTTTTTTGCTCACTCTTACATATCAAATAACCATATTCCACTCTTTGAGAATAAAGAAAGCGATCCTAACCGTGGGGAAAGTGAGAAAGGGGTTGCCGGGGTTTCCTTCCGAGATCATTGTAAAACTGCCATTGATAGTGGAAACTCAACAGACCTAGCTTTCTCTAATGAATTTATTAAAACTTCTCATCCTTTTATTACCCTGCTCATTGGAGATCTCCTCATAGGGCCATCTTGTGATATTGAATCTTCCTCCTTACACACCCATGGCTCACCGCAATAATGAGATAAAGACATGAGCTCACGCCAATGAAATGTCTTCTCTGTATTCTTACAGCTCATTTATATTAACTTTTGTCACCCAACAAAGATCTTGGCAAAGAGTCATGATCTTGACTGATAAATGTATAGCCCCTTTGAGAAATTCAACATGGGAAGTTCAACCTTGCTGTTCATCCCACACAATAAGCATTCCACTTGCATTTTTCCATATGATTTACAAATGTCCCAGCCGATGGCTAGTTTGAACTCCATACTGGATTTGATGAAAAATGAAGTCTATCTCCTGGTGCTTTGGTATCTTGAAATCAAAAACTAAATCTGGATGTTGTATGAATGTTTCAATGTTGTCCTGATTAGATTTGTCATTAAGGCCCGTGTGTTCATGATATGATTCTTCATTTTTTTTTTTTTGAAAAAAGGAAACTAGTCCCTTTATTCATTAAGAAAAAATGAAGTGAGACTAATGCTCAGAATAACAATGGATAGAAAAGGATCCAACAGGTGCACCAGACATCTCAACTAGGTTGACACCGCTTTTAGCACTCTCATCAACCTTTTGGAGACACAACCAAGAAAAATCATAAGGGTTCATAACAGTACAAAGAGAAACAATCAGCATTTTCGGGGACAAAATAAAACCGAGATAGGCCAAGACAACACAATAAAACACTGCTAGCTAAAATCCTTTGGGGGAGGGTAGCTTAAAATTTCCAAGAGAAAAGGAAGCATGCCCAATTCCAAGCTGATTACTTGCAAGAGTAATCGTACGAAGGTGCTAGTGAGAGAGCTCCAAAATGAGGCATTAAGCTTCGCTGCTTTCAGACCTTGCAACACCAAGGGAGTTTCCTTATCTTGGAAGATCTTGGTTTCCGTTCAAAACCAACAAATCAGACAGCACTGCCTTAACAGCATTGACCCACAAGAAGTTTGTTGAAGCTTTCGTAAGGCCTTAAGACCTACTAACAGTTACTGAACGTTATCTTGAAATGCTTCGCCAAAAGCCCTAGCTTAAGTTGAAACCGACTTTGAATAGTGAGAAGACAGCAGTTTTGAGAATAAATGCAATCGAAAAGAATGGTGTTGGAGGTCCTCCAAAAATTCTTCTACACAAAGCACATCTTATTGGGAGAAATATAATGGGAGGCAGTCTTTTGCATGCAAAACTTGAACAGCTAGAGTTCCAAACAATCATTATCCATAGGACTATAATTATTCTCCTCGGGCTTTTATACTTCCCAAAGATTTATTCGATTGGAGGGCTTATGCGAAAGATGAGTGGTTAGAGATTACACCGAAAAAAAAGCCTTGGACTCCAGTGACCAATGAACGTATGTCGGGAAGATCCTTCACTTCTATTTGTGCAACTAGGCTTTAACAAAAACTTGAAAATTTGAAATTTCATCTTCTTCCAATAAATCTTCTAACATGAAATGCCATAAGAAGGAAGTGCTTTTAATCCATGATCCGACACTGAGCCTTTGGTGGTAGCTAATCGAATAAAACTTAGGGAATCTGGAAATAAATGGTTGGATTTTTCCGTCCAAGCATCCCAACAGAAGCTATTTTGCCAGCCGTTACTTAAAACGAAGACAGCCAATTTTTCCACTTTCTGCACGATTCTTGAGATGTTGATGTCAAGGGCCTTAATAAGACTGCAACCTGCCCTATACTTGAAGTTGCCACCAAACACGCTGCTGCCAATATATGCTTTTTGACACACTTTACACCAATTAGGGAGGAGTTCTCATTCAGAAAATCTCCAGCCTATTTTGGCTAGAGAGCCAAAATTTTTTCTTTTAACCTCCGAGCCCTAAAACCTCCTTCTCTTGAGCTTTAAGACACCTGCTCCATTTAGCTAAATGGTATTATTCTCCCCCTTTATGTCTCCTTCCCAAAAGAAGTTTCTCAAAAATTTTTCTAAACTGAGATAACAACCTTCCTGCCACCAAGAACAGAAGACATATAGTAAGTTAGGAAGATTTGAGAAGTACTGAACATTACTAAAGGGGGTCGCCCTAAGGGTCGCACCTCTCCTTCCTCGAGACAGGTTGTTAATCTTCTTCAGTTTGTCTAGATGCCTTGAATTTGTCAATAAGTGGGCATGCCAGAATTCACCCTTTTTTGGGTAATCTCCAGGGAGACCGCGAGGTAGAACTGAGAAGGGGAGCGTGGCTCAAGCTTTACAATTGAATCTAGCAGCCCATTTGATTCCAAGCTCTGTTTGAATCTACATTGGTAATGCCAAAGGAGGCTGAATTTTTCCGCAATTAATTTTCTGAACCTGAGCAGCCATTCAAAAAGATCAAGGGTAAGCAGCCCGAAGAGGAATCTAACATGGATCTTCAATATTTGGAAAAATTTAGAGTCATTTGCAAATTGGAGAATAGGGACATGGACATTTATCTTTACCCACCAAGAAGCTTCATTAACCTTCTTTTTTCCATGCAATAACGAGTGATTAGGGCATTTAACACTTCACCCACTAGGATAATAGGGAAAGGAGAAAGTGGGCATCTCCTTGCCTATTTTTCTTGGTTATAGATAGATTATCCCTCGGTGGTCTGCCATTAATGAATGATGGGGTACTTTGGGTTGGCAATGCCAGCCCATTACCATGCAGATCTTAAGAAATGGTCATTTGCAAATTGGAGAATGGGGGACATGGATTTATCTTAACGCCAGCACACAGAAGCCTTCATAACTCCTTTTTCTATGCAAACGAGTGATTAGTCATTTAACACTTCAGACCCACTAAGGATGAAATAGGAGTAGGAGAAAGGGGAATCTCCTTGCCTAATTTCTCTTGTTACATAGATTATCCCTCCGTGGCCTGCCACTTAACTGAAGATGTGAGAACTTTGGTTTGGCAATGCAGCCCATTACCCATGAGAATCTTCATTCTTAAGAACCTTCAGTGGAGATGTTGATTGTCTGCAGATGTGAATCACACGCTAGCCATTAAAAGGATGCAAAATGTTTGGTGGAATTTGAGAGGAAGACAAAGGTTTGAGGACTTACAAGATGATTGTTGTTTGCTGAGAAATTAATGTCATTGTAAGCGTTCTCCCAACTTATCTAAAAGTGAATGACGTCTTCAGCTTCTTCTTGTGAAATAGGGTTTTATGCTTTCTCACTACTTACACTTACATGTTGAATTTCATCATCCGAACTCTTGTTGATCATGGTTCTTGTATTTTGCAGAAAGATATGTTTCTGAAGCGACATTGGAACTTTTGACCAAGAAATGTGAAGACTGATTGGACTATTATTGGTGACGAAATGTCCTCTTCCTTGAAGAGATTTAAATCTTGACAAGTCAAGACTCTCAAAACACATTCTCTTCCAATAAAAAAGAAAAAATCAGGATTGGTGGCATGATTTAACAGTGATTCGGCTGTGTCGTTGGAGTCTGGTTTCGAAGTAGTGGTCAAATTGAATAAATCTTGCTGCTGATCTAAAAAGCCCTTCATCTTCCACCTGAGGAATTTTGTAGGCAATCCTTCTGGGAGGGTGACGTGATTTTTTTGAGAGGGCTTTGGTGATTTTTCATTAGTCTTTCCTCATTGTTTAAAGCCCTTCTTGCACTGTCCATGACTTCCTTGAGCTCTCTCTTTGGAATATTGCCAGGACTGTTTATTCTATTAACAATATGAGTGTTGGCGCCTTTTCTTTGTTCAAAACTCCTTTCGAATCATGCGTGTTTTTCCAAGACAGGAGGGCCGCTGAGTAGGCTGGATTTACTGCCTTTTCTTTACCACACGAAGATCCGAGCAATCTTTTCTCTCTCTCGAATTAATGGCCCTGAATATCCTTTGCTGCATTATTTTTTCTTCAAGAATGTCTCCAGTGGAACCCTTCATCAAGCATGGTCTCTTTAATTCGAATGAATATCCATAGAATTTGGAAAGTCATCAAGCTTGCAAACTTCTTTTTTTGACTGGGATAATTATTCTTGAAGATCAAAGGTTTCCAAAGCATTTCAAAAATGATATCAATTTTTCCAACAAGAATCTTCAATACTTAATTAGGCTGGAGATATCCACAAAGGTTATTTTCAATCTTGAATATACGGCTTGAGAGGCATTTCTAAACCATTTAAAAGTTTGTTTGATGAAATCTGCACAAGGCCTCCTGAAGTGAAGATACAGTTGCTTCAAACACAGAATTTTTTCCAAAAGAACCATGTGAAGGTTCGTTGATTTGAATATCCATCCCTCATAACATTTGACAGAAAAGTGGTAAGAGAATGAAGCTTTTTTAACCAAACGGTTCAATCTTTCAAATGCATTCTCCATCATTCGTTCCATTTGCCATCCTAAATGCTCTGGATCAATCTCCTATTAAAACCTAATTGAGGCTTCTATCCATTCAAACATGGGTTAATTGATAATAGAATACTTCAAAAAAATCTTCTGAAGTATCTTTAACATCTGTAGCAAGATAATATTCTATCCAGATCTTGTCCACATACTAGCATGGGAATGAAGATAAGTACGCATTTCTTTTTCCTTTGAAATCCAGAAAGATGGAAGAATCATTGAAGAACCTCTGGATGTTCCAGATTTCCAATCTGGAGTTCTTGTAGCTTGTTGTCATTCACAATGTCAGCATAAGTTCGTATTCTTGATGGGCCTGTTAAGTTTTTTGATCTCAAGGCTAAGAGCCCCATGATGGTCGATTATTCGAGTTTGTAAACTTTCGTTCACCCATTGAAGCAAAGGATTGCCAGACTCTTGTATTCATACTCGCTGGATATGGATGGTTTCTTCTTTCACCTGAGGAGCCAGACTGCTAGTCCATGAACCACCCTGCTTTTGATTGAAAATTGGGGCCCCCAAGAAAATTTTAATTATGGAATTTCCTTGGCTCCATCTTGTACTTTTAAGAAGAGAAGAAATCATGGGGATGTTGAATCCTTCATAGTTCCTGTAGTTCCTTTCTCCATTGTCACTGCACCACCTGTAAAGAGATTATGAGTGTCTGCTATTCTTATGAAGGTTTTCTATAGCAAAACCGGAGTATCTTCTTGCCAGATACAAAAGTAGTAGTTCATCAATGTTGCAGCTCTTGATTTTCATGACTGTGAGATGAGGATGGAGAACTGTGGTGGATTAGATAGAGGGACGTGATCGGAAAGAAAATAGGGGAATCAGAGAAAGAATCAAATTCTGCGGGGAAGGAATTTTATTAAAGTTGAAATGAATATACACATGAAAATACGCTTTTATATATAGGGGCCTGGCTAACCTAAGAGAGGATGTTGGACAAATATTAACGCAGCAGCTTACAAAGACTTCAACACAGTAGAACAAAGAAGTTATGGAAAAAGTACGCTGTCCCCTATTAGTACAAATAAGGAAAACCCTGAAAGCCCCTGACACTCAGACAGGTAAGATGAAAGTAAAAAGATAAAATGCAGAAAAAAATTAAAAGTGCATGAAGTAAATATAAATGCAGGAAAGGCAGGTCTATTATGTGCAATATGATACTCATGGACACCATAGATTCAACCATAACCATAGCTGCACCTATTTGCTTACTGCAATTCATTGTAACTTGGCATGTAGTTGTTCTGTTTGATTGTTGACTTGTTTGTTCTTTGGAAATGTTTTGTTAGTTTGGTTTATAGAATATGATGAGGATGCGTATGGGAGTGTGACCTAGTTGAGATCTCGGATACATCTCTTGATCCTAAGGTTACTTTTGTTCTCTTGTAATCTTTTCTTGTACTTCGAGCTTTAGTCTCATTTTTTTATTTCAATAGAAGAAGCTTTTCCCATTTCCAAAAAAAAAAAAATAAATCCAATGGTTATGGATCTTAAACATGTGCGATGCAAATACTGTAAACTACAAAAAGTAAAAAACAAAGTAAGAAGTTTCCAGCTTCTGGTCCTTTTACATAAAAAAGGTTGTAAGTAATGAAGAGACATATGAGAATTTGCTCCTAGCTAGTGGAACTAAGAAAGGCTGGGAGTCTGTTAGGTATCCAACCCCTGAAAACTAAATACCAACAATGGCAATCGCTTCCAGAATAACACGAGTATACTTTGTGATTATATTATATATGAACTTTCCTTGGGAAATATTACAGAAAAACTGGAAACACAAATAACAGAAATAAAAGAAATAGTAACTAAGAGACACTGTCCTGATTTTCGCCAGCCCAATTTGAGAAGGGCTGGTTTCCTCTCTCTTCAGCTTCTCAACCTCAGCTTAAACTTCCCTGTCTAAAAGCCTCTCGCACTGCCTTTCTTCATAACACAGCTCGGTGGTCTCTCCCTTCCTCTCCCAAAATAACCGGAATGGATGGTGCCCAAAAATCAATTCCTTTTATTCTCTTTCCATTTATTTCCCGTTACCCCGATATTTCTCCTTCCACATTGTATTTTCAGTGCTTTTCCTTTTTACCCCACCTCCTATATGTGTGGAATAACTTGGAGGTCTAACAAACACTCGCATAGGAGACAACTAAACGGATTAATTGTAGTCCATCTTGCCTATGGCTGGCAAACTGGATTGAAAACGAGCTTCCAACAATTTCCTTCATGTTAGCCACAGGCTTCTTCTTCTCTATCTGGCATAGGAGACCTGCAAGTGGGATGTGATGAGTTTTTTGATGATTTCTTCATAACTACTCGAATGATTTCTTCATCTTCCTTCGTTCATCGGTCTTTTGGTCCAGCCACCTCAGCTTTTGTCGGTGATTTTCGCCAGAATAACCCAAATTTTTTCCATTTGAACATGTTGTCGTCCAAGTTCTTCGGCATCGATGCAAACACCAACCAATTTCACTTCGTCTGAGTTGGTGATTTGGTTGCTTCCTGTTTTTTTTGGGTCGTTTTCATTCCACAAGTGATTTCCCTCTGTCTATGCGGTTGGAATGTTCCCAAATTCTTTGAGTTTAAATTCATCTTCCTCCTCACACAAGCCATTTTTCTTCAACTCCCCATTAGTTTTTTCCTTGATCTTCTTTTAACTGACCCATCTCTTGCTGGAATTTATCACATATATTGATTGATGTCGTTGGCGATCATGAAATTTTGTCGTTCTTGGATAACCACTGGCAATCTTGGAACATTTCTTGGAAAATTTGCAGTTGTACATTCAGATTCTATCTTTCTGAGGATAATCATGATAGTGGCTGAATTTCTTTCGATTCGTGGCAGCGATAAACCAAGATTGTTTTCCTATTTGGATCGAGTCAAGGACATGCGTTCAAGTAAAAACAATAGATATCATCGCATAGAGCTTTCGACTGACTGCAAGCGTCGGGTTTATATCTTCGCGAATAAGGACGGTTTTTGCTCTGCCTTTACGCAGGTTGTCACAGGGTTACTGGCCCGGTAGGCCTTCTTCCGCCATTAGGTCAAGTTTTTTGGAGCTCTAATACCAATTAGGTGTAAAACCAATGAGAGAGTTATTCAAAATGATCAAAATCTAAATGAATACAAGAGAGGGATTCTCTACTTATAGAAAAATTAAATGGGATAAGGGTAGACTAATCTTGAGTTTAATAAAATTACCCAAATCCTATTACGTCACATTTTACTCTGTTGAAAGTAGTACAGTGAACACTGACGATGCAGTGACCCTTGACAGAATTAGGGAGGATGAGAACAATGAATTTCCTCCCGATGATGTTCAGGAGGCTGAAAATGTGCAGCAGATGAATACAGAGGAAAAAGGTAACAAGACCAGTGAAATTGATGCCACCCTAGACTTACCAATTGCCCTACGAAAGGGAGCAAGGTCCTGCACCAAGTACTCTATGAAAAGCTTCTTATCTTACAGTAGCTTGTCAACAAGATTCAAGGTTTTTACCACTAACCTAGACATTGTGACTATCCCAGGAAATTCCTGAATGGCGAGCTGCAGTCATGGAAGAAATGTGGGCACTCAAGACCAACAAAACATGGGATCTAGTTGTTCTTCCTAGAGGTCACAAAACCGTCGGGTGCAAATGAGTGTTTACAGTCAAGTACAAATTTGATGGGACTCTCGACAGATATAAGGCCAGATTAGTCGCGAAAGGGTTCATTCAAACATATAGGGTGGACTACTCAGAAACTTTCTTGCCAGTGGCAAAACTCAACACTATTCGGGTTCTTCTCTCTGTTGATGTAAACCTAGACTGACCTCTATATCAGTTAGATGTAAAGAATGCGTTTCTAAATGGTGAGTTGGAAGAAGAGGTTTATATGACCCCTCCTCCAGGGTTTGAAGCACAGTTTGGGAGTCAGGTGTGCAAGCTAAAGAAGTCTTTGTATGATCTGAAACAGTCCCCTAGAGCCTGGTTCGATAAGTTTACTACCTTTGTCAAAACCCAGGGGTACATTCAAGGTCACTCAGATCACACCATGTTCACTAAGAAGTCAGCATCATGAAAAGTAGCAGTGTTAATCATATACGTTGATGATATTATTTTGTCAGGGAATGATTCTGTAGAAATTGACAAGCTGAAACAGAAAATGGCAGAGGAGTTTGAAATTAAAGATCTTGGTTCCTTGAGGTACTTCCTAGGCATGGAGGTAGCAAGGTCAAAGGAAGGGATCTCAGTGTCTCAGAGAAAATATACGTTAGACCTTCTACAAGAGATTGGGATGACTGGATGTAAACCTGAGATACTCTAGTTGAGGTCAACAAAAGTCTGGTAAACTCAGTAGACGATGTACCAGTGAACAAGGAGAGATATCAACGTCTTGTAGGGAAGCTGATATATCTCTCGCATACCAGACCTGATATTTCATATGCGGTGAGTTTGGTAAGCCAGTTTATGCAAGCCCCGTATGAGAGACACATGGAAGCTGTTAACCCTGTCTCTTATACACATCTAGATGTGTATAAGAGACAGTAGTAGATCTTCATCAAGAGAGTCATGACCCGATGAGACTCTACTGTGACAACAAGGCTGCTATTAATATTGCCAATAACCCTGTTCAGCTTGACAGAACCAAACATGTTGAGATTGACCGACATTTCATAAAAGAGAAACTTGACAATGGTAGTATTTGTGTTCCCTATGTTCCATCCAGTCAACAGATTGCAGATGTTCTGACTAAAGGCTTACCTAGATAGATATTTGACACTTGTATTAGCAAGTTAGGTCTCATTGATATTTATGCCCCAACTTGAGGGGGAGTGTTGAAATGGTGTTTTAGCCCTAAGGGCGTTTTAGTCTTTTTCTCAGTATCTACTGTCTAGGGTTTCTCTGTTTGGTTATTTATACCTGTCCTATATTGAGTACTGTGTATCAGAAAATTAAAAGAATAAAAATTCTCCATTCATGGTTTTTCTCCCTGATATAGGGTTTCCACGTAAATCTTGGTGTTTCTTTTCTTCCTTTTTTTCAATATTATTATTATTATTTAGAAATTATAGAAAACCAGGTTTTATTAGATAAAATGGATGAGAGAGACAACGTGACGATATAAAATCCATGATTTAATCGACATGGGCTAAACATATATTATATTACAAAGATAAAATCCCCTAATTTGGCCCTTTGGAGGAGTTCTTGTAGGTTCTTGGTTTCTTGGAATATATTGGGGTGGAATGTCTCGCCTTCTTTGCTGTTATATATATATATTTAAAAAAAAAAAAAAAACAGAACCAGAATCTTTCATTGGTGTAATGAAAAGAGGCTAATGCTTAAAGTACAATTATACATAAGAGCTATTTGCAACTTAAATTGCGGAGATTAGTAGGCTCACCTGACTATCTCAACTAGGTTGACACATCTCTTGTGCCCTTATCACATCCCAATAGAAAGAAGTACATCAAAGAGAAATATTTCAAAGAGATACACCAAAACCACAACACAAGTCTTTCAAATAGAAAACATAATTAAGGTGAAACAATAAAAGCATTTCAATTTAAGCAAATATCCTCGATGTAGTAATCCTGGAAGGCATTGGAGAGAGAACATCATGTAGAAGCTAGGAGTCAAATTGTTCTATAACGGTCCGACCAATCTGTCACTTTGTCATGAAAAATCCTTTGATTTCGTTCGAACCATATTTTGGAAATTAATGCTTTACGACATTAGACCATAGCAGTTGAGCTTTGAAAGGTAACCGGGGTCCCACCAAGATTTGAAGCATGTTATCCTGTACTGTGTTGCTGAAAACCCAATGAAGATTGAAGGATGAAAGTAGTTTTTGCCAACAGCAACTAGAGAAAAACAATCAAATAGCAGGTGTTGTAAATCCTCGCTGTTTGCTAAGCATAGAGGGCAAATAGTTGGCGAAAGATAGTGTGACTGAAGCTTATGTTGTAAGGTAGTTGAGCAATTGAGGAACCAAACAATAACACTCAAAACAATAGTATTAATTCTTTTTGAACTTTATGGATGCTTACCCAAGGCATCCAAAGACCAGCTTCTAGAATCGGGTAAATGTGATGGAGATTTTCGCAATAAACTGCTCATCAACTGATGTAACTTTGAAAATTCCTCTTCTTTGAGCTGCCTTTTAGAAGGAAGTTCCACGAACTAGTGGTACTATCCCAATGTTCATGTATACTACCATGAGGTAATGAGGCAATACGAAAAAGTCAAGGGAAGCTTACCTTAAATGGAGATTCAGTACGCCAAGCATCCAAATTCTGACCCCTACTCGTAATTTCGAGATACTTATCCGTGGGCTTTGAAGGCTCAAGCCAAAATTTCCAGATGTGTGCCAATGATGAGGCTCCAAGCCGTGAATGCTCTTCATAATTCTGCTCCAAAGTGCTTCTGTTTTATTAAAAAATCTCCAGTTCCATTTGAAAAGGAGTGCCGTTTTCTGTTTCTCAAATTTCCCACACCTAAACTACTTGGCATCAATAATTTCAATCTTTCTGCAAGAACTTCAGTCAAGATTTTTTGCATGGAAATAGTTAAACTTATCGGCCTAAAGTTTTTCACCAAAAGAGATCCTTCTTCTTCAGGATTAGGCAAATAAAAGTTCCCTTTACAGAGGCATTCAATCTCCATTAGTGTAAAATTGGTTAAAGAACTTCAGGATGATGGATTGAATATCAGGCCCAGTACCTCAAAAAGAATTCCACCGTGAAGCCATTAGGACCCAATGCTTTGCTCTAACCGAGGGCTTTTAATGCTTTGATTTCCACATCTCTAAAAGGAGCCGCCAGTGCAGAATTTTGAGCAGCTGTGACTTGGATCCGGAAGATATTTGAGGAGATTGTTCTTGGTCCTAGGATATTTTTGGTATAAAGTAGAGAAATAATTCAGAATTTCTGATTCAATTTCTCTAAAGGATTGTATGGAGTTCCCGTTAAGAGCTCTGTGATCAAGTTTCTTCTTCATTTGGCCGAGAGAAATCTGTGAAAAAATGAGGTGTTTTCATCACCCAGCTTCAACCAATTCGGTTTGCTTTTTTGTATAAGATTCCTTTCTTCCAATCTGTACAAGTTTAATAGATCTCCTTTGATGGCAAGCGTGATGTCAAATTCTAGTGTTGAGAGTTCTCCTTTTCTCTGCTTTTGAATTAAAAAATTCCAGCTCGAAAATCAGATCTTTCTCTTTTCTCTTCCTTTTTGATTCATAATCATCAAACCAGATTTTGATCTTCTCTTTCAGGTTGCATAGTTCGGAGTTAATTGCAAAACCAGTCCAACCCTCTGATTGATCATTTTCTAGGGTTCTCTTCATCACCATGTTACATTCTTGATTAAGCAACCAGCTGTGCAAAATCGAAATGAGGATGGGCCCCCATGAAACTGCTCCAGCTTCTAGAAGTAAAGGAGAATGGTCTGAAAAAATTCTTCCTTTTTTGCTCACTCTTACATCATCAAATAACTCATTCCACTCTTTAGAATAAAGAAGCGATCTAACCGTGAGTGAGAGTTGCGGTTTCCTTCTCGAGATCATGTAAAACTGCCATTGGATAGTGGAACTTCCAACAGACTAGCTTCTCTAATGAATTTATTAAACTTCTTCATCCCTTTTATTACCTGCTCATTGGAGATCTCTCATAGGGCCATCTTGTGATATTGAAATCTCCTCCTACACACCATGGCTCAACGCAATAATGAGATAAAGACATGAGCTCACGCCAAATGAAATGTCTCTCTCTGTATTCTACAGCTTCATATACTTTTGTCACCCAACAAAGATTCTTGCAAAGAGTCATGATCTTGACTGATAATGTATAGCCCCCTTTGAGAAATTCAATGGGAGTTACCTTGCTTTCATCCCACACAATAAGCATTCCACTTGATTTTCCATATGATTCTACAAATGTCCAGCCGATGCTATTTGAACTCCATACTGATTTGATGAAAAATGAGTCTATCTCTGGTGCTTTGGTATCTTGAATCAAAACTAAATCTGGATGTTGTATGAAATGTTTCAATGTTGTCTGATTAGATTTGTCATTAAGGCCCGTGTGTTCCATGATATGATCTTCATTTTTTTTTTTTTTGAAAAGGAAACTAGTCCCTTTATTCATTAAGAAAATGAAGTGAGACTAATGCTCAGAATACAAGGATACGAAAAGGATCAACAGGTGCACCAGGACATCTCAACTAGGTTGACACCCTTTTAGCACTCTCATCACTTTTGGAGACACAACAAGAAAATATAAAGGGTTTCATAACAGTACAAAGAGAAACAATCAGCACTTGGGGGACAAAATAAAACGAGATAGCCAAAGAACAAAATAAAACACTGCTAGCTAAAAATCCTTTGGGGGAGGGTAGCTTTAAAATTCCGGAGAAAGGAAGGCATGCCAATTCAAGCTGATTACTTGACAAGAGTAATCTACGAAGGTGCTAGTGAGAGAGCTCCACAATGAGGCATTAAGCTTCGCTGCTTCAGACCTTGCAAACCAGGGAGTTTCCTTATCTTGGAAGATTCTTTGGTTCCGTTCAAACCACAAATCAGACAGCACTGCCTTAACAGCATTGACCCACAAAATTTGTTGAGATTTCGTAAGGCTTAGACCTACTAACAGTTACTGAACGTTATCTTTGAATGCTTCCCCAAAAGCCTAGCTTAAGTTGAAAGACTTGAATAGTGAGAAACAGCAGTTTTGAGAATAAATGCAATCGAAAAGAAGGTGTTGGAGGTCCTCCCAATTCCTTCTACACAAAGCACATCTATTGGGAGAAATATAATGGGAGGCCAGCTTCTTTTGCAGCAAACTTGAGCAGCTTAGAGTTCCAAAAATCATTATCCATAGGACTATATTTATTCTCCTCGGGCTTTTATACTTCCAAAGATTTATCGATTGGAGGGGCTTTGCGAAGATGAGTGGTTAGAGATTTAACCGAAAAAAAGCCATTGGACTCCAGTGACCATGAACGTATGTCGGGGCAATCCTTCACTTCTATTTGTGCAACTAGGCTTAACAAAACTTGAAAATTTGAAATTTCATCTTCTTTCAATAATCTTCTAAATGAAATGCACCAAGAGGAAGTGCTTTTATCCCAATGATCCGACACTGAGCCATTTGGTTGGATAGCTAATCGGAATAAACTAGGGAATCTGGAAATAAATGGTGGATTTTCGATCCAAGCATCCAACCAGAAAGCTATTTTGCAGCCGTTACTTAAAACGAAGACAGCCAATTTTTCCACTTTCTGCCACGATCTTGAGATGTTGATTCAAGGGCTTCTAAGACTGCAACCTGCCCTACTTGAAGTGTGCCAACCAAACACGCTGCTGCCATATATGCTTTTGACCACTTTACACCATAGGGAGGAGTTCTCATTCAGAAATCTCCAGCCCTATTTTGCTAAGAGAGCCAAAATTTTTTCTTTTAAACCTCCGAGCCCTAAACCTCCTTCCTCTTGAGCTTTAGACACCTGCTCCCATTTAGCTAAATGGTTTATTCTCCCCCCTTTATGTCCTTCCCAAAAGAAGTTTCTCAAAATTTTTTCTAAACTGGATAACACCTTCCCTGCCACCAAGAAAGAAGACATATAGTAAGTAGGAAGATTTGAGAGTACTGACTTACAAAGGGTCGCCCTAAGGGTCGCCCTTCCTCCTCGAGACAGGTTGTATCTTCTTCATTTGTCTAGATTGCCTTGAAATTTGTCAATAAGTGGCTGCCAGAATTCCACCTTTTTTGGGTAATCTCCCAGGGAGACCGAGGTAAACGAGAGGGAGCTGCTCAACTTTACAATTGAATCTAGCAGCCATTGTTTCCAGCTTGTTTGAATCTACATTTATGCCACAAAGAGCTGATTTTTCCCAATTAATTTTCTGACCTGAGCACCATTCAAAAAGATCAAGGGTAGCAGCCCGAAGAGAATCTAACATGGCATCTTCATATTTGGAAAAAATTAGAGTCATTTGCAAATTGGAGAATAGGGACATGGATTTTATCTTTACCCACCAAGAAGCCTTCATAACTTCCTTTTTCATGCAAACGAGTGATTAGGGCATTTAACACTTCACCCACTAGGATGAATAGGAAAGGAGAAAGGGGATCTCCTTGCCTAATTTTTCTTGTTACATAGATTATCCCTCGTGGTCTGCCATTAATGAAGATGGAGAACTTTGGGTTGGCAATGCAGCCCATTACCCATGAGATCTTAAGAATGGTCATTTGCAAATTGGAGAATAGGGACATGGATTTTATCTTTACCCACCAAGAAGCCTTCATAACTTCCTTTTTCATGCAAACGAGTGATTAGGTCATTTAACACTTCACCCACTAGGATGAATAGGAGAGGAGAAAGGGGATCTCCTTGCCTAATTTCTCTTGTTACATAGATTATCCCTCGTGGCCTGCCATTAATGAAGATGGAGAACTTTGGGTTTGCAATGCAGCCCATTACCCATGAGATCTTCATTCTTAAGAAACCTTCAGTGGAGATGTGATTGTCTGCAGATTGAAATCACACGTAGCCATTAAAGATGCAAAATGTGGTGGAATTTGAGAGGAAGACAAAGGTTGAGGACTTACAAGAGATTGTTGTTGCTGTAGAAATAATGTCTTGTAAGCTTCTCCCAACTTATCTAAAGTGAATGAGTCTTCAGCTTCTTCTTGTGAAATAGGGTTGTATGCTTTCTCACTACTTACACTTACATTTGATTCATCATCCGACTCTTGTTGATCATGGTTCTTGTAATTTTGAGAGAATGTTTCTTGAACGAATTGAACTTTTGAACCAAGAAATGTGAAGACTGATTGGACTATTATTGGTGACGAATGTCTCTTCCTTGAAGAGATTTTATCTTGACAAGTCAAGACTCTCACAACATTCTCTTCCAAGAAATCAGGATTGGTGGCATGATTTAACAGTGATTCGGCTGTGTGCTTGGAGTCCTGGTTCGAGTAGTGCTCAAATTCAGAATAATCTTGCTGCTGATCATAAAAAGACCCTTCATCTTCCACCTGAGGATTTTGTAGGCAATCCTTCTGGGAGGGTGAGTGATTATTTTGAGAGGGCTTTGGTGATTTTTCATTAGTCTTCTCATTGTTTAAAGCCTCTTGCACTTCCATGACTCCTTGAGCTCTCTCTTTGGAAATTGCCAGACAGATTTATTCTATTAACAATATTAGTTGGCGCCTTTTCTTGTTCTAAAACCCTTTCAGAATCAGGTGTTTTTCCAAGTACAGAGGGCCGCTGAGTAGGCTGGATTACTGCCTTTTCTTTATCCCACACAAGATCCGAGCAATCTTTTCTCTCTCCGAATTATGGCCCTCGAAATATCCTTTGCTGCATTTATTTTTTCTTCAAGAATGTCTACCATGAACCCTTCATCAAGCATGGTCTCTTTAATTCGAATGATATCCATAGAATTTGGAAAGTCATCAGCTGAAAAACTTCTTTTTTTGACTGGGATATTATTCTTGAAGATCAAAGGTTCCAAGCTTTCAAAATGAATATCAAATTTTCCCAACAAAGAATCTTCAATACTTAATTAGGCTGGAATATCCACAAAGGTTATTTTCAATCTTGATATACGCTGAAGAGGCATTCTAAACCATTTAAAGTTTTTGATGAAATCTGCACAAGGCCTCCTAAGTGAAGAACAGTTGCTTCAAACACAGAATTTTTCCAAAAAACCAATGGAAGGTTCTTGATTGATATCCATCCTCCATAACATTTGACAAAGCTTGGAAGAGAATGAAGCTTTTTTTACCAAGGTTCAATCTTCAAATGCATTCTTCCATATTCGTTCCATTTGCCATCTAAATGCTCTGGATCAATCTCCTGATTAAACCTAATTGAGGCTTTATCATCAAAACATGGGTTAATTGATATAGATACTTCAAAAAAAATCTTCTGAAGTATCTTTAACATCTGACCAAGAATAATATTCTATCAATCTTGTCACAACTAGCAATGAACTGAGATAAGTAGCATTTCTTTTTCCTTTGAAATCCAGAAAGAGGAAGAATCATGAAGAACCTCTGGATGTTCAGATTCCATCTGAGTTCTTGTAGCTTTGTTGTCATTCACAATGTCAGCATAAGTTCGTATTCTGATGGGCCTGTTAAGTTTTTGATCTTCAAGGCTAGAGGCCCCATGAGGTCGATTATTCAGAGTTTGTAAACTTTCGTTCACCATTGAAGCAAAGGATTGCCAGACTCTTGTATTCATACTCGCTGGAATATGGATGTTTCTTCTTTCACCTGAGGAGCCAGACTGCTAGATCCATGAACCACCCTGCTTTTGATTGAAATTTGGCCAGATTAATGATTCCTTGCTCCATCTTGTACTTTTTAGAGAAGAAATCATGGATTTGATCCTTCAATAGTTCCTGTAGTTCTTTTCCAGTCACTGCACCACCTGTAAAGAGATTATGAGTGTCTGCTTTCTTATGAAGTTTTCTATAGCAAAACCGATATCTTCTTGCCAGATACAAAAGTAGTAGTCATCAATGTTGCAGCTCTTGATTTCCATGACTGTGAGATGAGGAATGGAGAAATGTGGTGGATAGATAGAGGAGACGTGATCGGAAAGAATAGGGGAATCAGAGAAAGAATCAATTCTTGGGGGAAAGGATTTTATTAAAGTTGTAATGAAATACAATGAAATCGCTTTTATATATAGGCTGGCTAACTAAGAGAGGATGTTGGACAAATATTAACCAGCAGCTTACAAAGGACTTCAACACACGGTAGAACTAAAGAGTTATGGAAATAAGTACGTGTCACCTATTAGTACAAATAAGGAAAACCCTGAAAGGCCCCTACATCAGACAGGTAAATGAAAGTAAAAATAAAATGCAGGAAAAATAAAGTGCATGAAAGTAAAAATAAAATGCAGGAAAGGCAGGTCTATTATGTGCAATATGATAATCATGGAAAAACCATAGATTCAACCATAACCATAGCTGCACCTATTTGCTACTCAAATTCATTGTACTTGAGATGTATTGTTCTGTTTGATTGTTGAGCTTGTTTGTTCTTTTGGAATGTTTTGTTAGTTTGTTTATAGATATGATGAGGATGCTATGGGAGTGTCGACCTAGTTGAGATTCTCGGATACATCTCTTGATCTAGGTTACTTTTGTTCCTTGTATCTCTTTCTTGTACTTCGAGCTTTAGTCTCATTTTATTATTTCAATGAAGAAGCTTGTTTCCATTTCCAAAAAAAAAAAAAAATCACAATGGTTATGGATCTTAAACATGTGCATAAAATACATGTAAAACTACAAAAGTAAAAACAAAGTAAGAAGTTTCCAGCTTCTGGTCTTTTACATAAAAAAGGTTGTAATAATGAAAGAGACATATGAGAATTTGCTCCTAGCTAGTGGAACAAGAAAGGCATGGGAGTCTGTTAGGTATCCAACCCTGAAAACTAATACCCAACAATGGCAACCTTCCCAGAAAACAGAGTATACTTTGTGATTATATTATATATGAACTTTCTTGGGAAATATTACAGAAAAACACCTTGGAAACAACAAATAACAGAAATAGAAAAGAAATAGTAACTAAGAGACACTGTCCTGATTTTCCCAGCCAATTTGAGAGGGCTGGTTTCCTCTCCTTCAGCTTCCTCAACCTCAGCTAAAACATTCCCTGTCTAAAAGCCTCTCCACTGCCTTTCTTATATAACAGCTCGGTGGTCTCTCCTTCCTCCCCAAAATAACCGAATGGTGGTCCCAAAATCATCCTTTATTCCTTTCCATTTATTTCCCGTTACCCGAATCTTCTCCTTCCACATTAGTAATTTTCAGTGCTTTTCCCTTTTTACCCCACCTCCTATATGTGTGAATAATTGGAGGTCTAACAATACACTCGCATAGGAGACCACTAAACGGATTAATTGTAGTCCATCTTGCCTATGGCTGCAAATGGATTGAAAACGAGCTTCCAACAATTTCCTTCATTAGCCACAAGGCTTTCTTCTTCTTCTATCTGGCATAGGAGACTGCAAGTGGATTGTGAATGAGTTTTTGATGATTTCCTTCATAATCTACGATATCTTCTTCATCTTCCTTCTTCATCGGGTCTTTTGGTCCAGCCACCTCAGCTTTGTCGGTGATTTCGCCAGAATACCCAAATTTTTTCCATTTGAAACATGTTGTCGTCCAAGGTTCTTCGCAATCGATTGCAACACCACCAATTTCACCTTCGTCTAGAGTTGGTGATTTGGTTGCTCCTGTTTTTTTTGTCGTTTTCATTCCCACAAGTGATTTCCTCTTCTATGCGGTTGGAATGTTCCCAATTCTTTGAGTTTAATTCATCTTCCTCCTCACACAAGCCATTTTCTTCAACTCCAATTAGTTTTTCTTGATCTTCTTTACTCGACCCATCCTCTTTGCTGGAATTATCACTATATTGATGATGTCGTTGGCGATCATGAAATTTTTGTCGTTCTTGGATAACCACTGGCAAATCTTGGACATTTCTTGGAGAAATTTGCAGTTGTACATTCAGATTCTATCTTTCTTGAGGATAATCAATGATTAGTGGCTGATTTTCTTCGATTCGTGGCAGCGATAAACCAAGATTGTTTTCTATTTGATCGAGTGTCAAGGACATGCGTTCAAGTAAACAATAGATATCATCGATAGAGCTTTCGACTGACTGCAAGCGTCGGGTTGATATCTTCGGCGATAGGACGGTTGTTTGCTCTGCCTTTACGAGGGTTGTCACAGGGTTACTGCCGGTAGGCCTTCTTCCCGCCATTAGGTCTAAGTTTTTTGGAGCTCTAATACCAATTAGTGTAAAACCAATGAGAGAGTTATTCAAATGATCAAAATCTAATGAATACAAGAGAGGGATTCTCTACTTATAGAAAATTAAATGTGGGATAGGGTAACTAATCTTGAGTTTAATAAATTACCCAAATCCTATTACGTCACATTTACTGACCTTGCTTTGGCATTTTATATTAACGAACTATGTTGTTTTCTTTTTTCTCATTCTTAATTTTGCAGCTGTAGGCTTGGTGAGTGCAGAGTCATTTTATGTGAATCAGGGGCTAAACACCGGTTGCAAAAGTTACAGCTTAATTTTCCAAGGTTAGTCTTACTAGAGCTACATTCTGCAGTGAGCTAAACATAGCCAACCTTTTTTAGTACCTTTACATAATAAATTTAATCTTTATTTATTTTTTTAAAAAAAAACAAACAATACTTTTCATTGAAGAAATGGAAAGAGACCAATACTCAAAGTACAGTGAAATAAAATAAGTAAAATAATGTAAATACAACCAAATAAAACCCGTGACTAACTAGTCCAAAAAAGTAGAGCAAACTGAAATACAACCCAAAACGAAATAAGATGGCTCTCGACAGAAGACCACTAAATCTAAAACGAAGAAAACCAACCACCATCTGATGAGGCCAAAATAGGAGAAGTGAGAAACCATCCACCAACTTTGACATCTTTGAAAGAAGGCGACCCCCATCAAGCAAGAGAAATAACATCGAGTTGCCCAAAGAATTTGAAGTAGGGGTCAGAATGCTTTGTAATAGTTGCTTAAAATTTTCAATGTTCCGCTTGGGGTACTTTATTTTGCACTGAAGATTCTCCTTTTGAATTCAGTCTAATTCTTCATCTAGATGAGCTATCCATTCTTGAAAACAAAACTTCAATAAATGCTATCGAAATACAGAAGAGAAAAACTCCAAACAGTTAATGCAGTCGAAAGAAGTTCTTGGAATGCCTTGAAAATAGAGAATTCTTCCCAAAAAAAAAAAAAAAAAAAAGGTGCTGTCAAAAGAACTCCTTGAGAAAAGACAAAAAACCGAACATCCTTGATTAATATTGCAGCTGAAACAAATACTCCAACAATTCCAATAAACATTCAACCCAAATAATGAGGAGACCATTTGCCTTTCCACAACCCTCACCAAGGATCATGAAAAATTCTAATCTGATCATATAAACAATCACCTAACCAAAGGAGAATGGTGATTGGAGACTTTATAGAGTTGTAAACCGCAGGCTTGAATGAGAGAAGAAAATTTGGATGAGATTTGAGATGAAGAAAGTGGAGAGAACCTTTGCTAGACTCCTTGAAACTTTGAAATAAACTCTTGAAAAGTTAGAGAAGAAAAGAAAACACCAGAGTTACGTGAAAAATCCTAGACCAGGGAGAAAAAACCACGATAAGAGTTTTTTTATTTTAATTCAGATACATAGTACACAATACAGGAACAGGTATAAATAATCAAACAATGAGAAACCCTAGACTATTAAAAGACAAAAACGCCCTTAGGGCTAAAATATAATTTCAACACTCTCCCTCAAGTTGGGGCGTAGATGTCAATGAGACCCAACTTGCTAACATGGGTGTCAAAAGTCTGTCTGGGTAACCCTTTGGTGAGAACATCCGCAACTTGTTGGCTGGACGAAACATAAGGAATGCAAATGCTACTGTTATCCAGTTTTTCTTTGATGAAGTGTCGGTCGATCTCAACGTGTTTGGTTCTGTTATGTTGAACCGGATTGTGTGCAATATTAATGGTAGCCTTGTTATTGCAGTAAAGTCTCATCGGGTCATGACTTTCTTGATGTAGATCTACTAGAACCTTCTTCAACCAAATCTCTTCGTATATACCCAAGATCATAGCCCTGGATTCGGCTTCGACGCTGCTTCTAGCCACAACGCCTTACTTCTTACTTCTCTAGATAACTAAGTTTCCCCACACAAAGGTATAGTATCCTGAGGTAGATTTCATATCTGTAACAGAATCTCTTCGTATATACCCAAGCTCATAGCCCTGTATTCGGCTTCGGCACTGCTTCTAGCCACGACGCCTTACTTCTTACTTCTCTAGATAACTAAGTTTCCCCACACAAAGGTATAGTATCCTGAGGTAGATTTCATATCTGTAACAGAATCGGTCTAGTCAGAATCTATGTAGGCCTCGATACACCTTTTATCATGCTTTCTGAAAACCAAGCCCTTTCTAGGAGAAGACTTCAGATACCTCAGGATCCGTGTGACTGCCTCCATGTGTCTTTCATACGGAGCCTGTATGAACTAACTGACCAAGCTAACTGCATATGATATATCAGGTTTGGTATGTGACAAATATATCAGTTTCCCCACAAGTCGTTGATATCTCTCTTTGTTTACAGGAACATCATCTGCTGACTCTATCAGATTGAGGTTGGCTTCTACAGGTGTATCTGCAGGTTTACACCCTGTCATTCCAGTCTCTTTCAACAAATCGAGTGTGTATTTCCTCTGAGACACTGAGATTCCTTCTACTGATCTTGCTACCTCCATTCCTAGGAAATATCTCAAGGTACCGAGATCTTTTATCTCAAACTCATCTGCCATTCGTCGTTTCAACCTGTCAATTTCTGCTGAATCATCTCCTGATAGTATAATATCATCAACATAGATAATCAATACTGCTATTTTTCCTTGTGCTGACTTCTTAGTGGACAAGGTGTGATCTAAATGCCCTTGAACAAACCCCTGAGATTTAACAAAGGTGGTGAATCGATCGAACCAAGCTCTAGGGGATTGCTTCAGTCCATACAAGGATTTTTTTAATTTGCACACCTGATTGCCAAACTGTGCTTCAAAACCTGGAGGTGGGTTCATATAAACCTCTTCTTCCAGTTCACCATTCAGGAATGCATTTTTCACATCCAACTGATGGAGAAGCTAGTCTTGATTAACAGCTACAAAAAGGAGGACATGAATAGTGTTAAGTTTTGCCACAAGTGAGAAGGTTTCTGGGTAATCCACTCCATATGTCTGAGTGAATCCTTTTGCAACCAATCTGGCCTTATATCTGTCAAGAGTTCTATTTGACTTGTATTTGACAGTAAAAACCCACTTGCACCCTACTGTTTTGTGACCTCTCGGAAGACTAACCAGATTCCACGTTTTGTTAGTTTCAAGGGCCCGCATTTCCTCCATAATTGCACCTCGCCATTCAGGAATATCCAGAACCTTGTGCACATTGCCCGGAATTATCACATTATCCAGGCTGGTGGTGAAAGTTATAAATCTCGTAGACAGGTTACTATAAGACAAGAAGCTTGTCATAGAGTGTTTGGTGCACGACCTAGTACCTTTTCGCAGAGCTATCGACAAATCCAAGGTAGCATCAACCTCAATCTCATTGGTCTTGTCAACCTGTTGATCTGTACCCAACTGTTGTTCATTTTCAATCCCCTGAGCACCACTGGGCACTTTATTACTGCCATCATCCCTGACTTCACTGTCATCATCTCTGAGTTCGCCTTAGTCCCCTATATCACCTTCAACACACTCATTGTCATTATGACTAGGGGTACTTTGAACCTGAGTCGGTTCCGGTTCTAACTCTTAAACACCTTCCGGCGGAGTAATAGGGGAAACAATTTCGGGAACTATTTCCTTTCGGAGATGCTTCCTATAGTGTAGGTTATCCAAGGCACTTGTTTTGTAGGGAGGATAGGTTCATTTGTTTCTGTTTCAGGGATAGGTTCGGGAAACAAGTCTAAGGGAACAAAGTAGGTGGAAGTGTTAGCCTCTTCACTCGAAGTCTCCCCCTGAAGAAGACCAGGGAAAGAAGGGCTTGTCCTCCAGAAATGTGACATCCATGGTGACAAAATACTTTCGAGAGGAAGGCTGAAAGCACTTGTAGCCCCGTTGATGGAGCGGATAACCAACAAAGACGCATTTTTGGGCCCTAGGAGCAAATTTACTTTGGTAAGGACCATGATTATGGACGAATACAGTGCACCCAAAAACTCTAAGAGGAACATCAGGGAAAAGGCGAGTGGACGAGATGGATTCTTTAAAATGTTCTAAGGGGGTTTGGAATTTGAGCACATGGGAGGGCATCCGATTTATGAGATGAGCTGCAGTAAGAACAACATCCCCCCATAGATACGAGGGTAAGGATGTAGGTATCATGAGGGATCGGGCTACTTCAATAAGGTGGCGATTATTCCGTTCGGCCACCCTATTCTGCTGAGGTGTATAGGCACAAGAATTTTGGTGGACAATTCCTTTAAAGTTTAAGAACTCACGAAGGGTCTGATTAACAAATTCACGCCCATTGTCACTTCGAAGAATGGCGATTTTGGTATTGAATTGGGTTTCGACGGTAGTGTAAAACTGTTGAAAGACCGTCGTCACTTCAGACTTGTCTGTAAGAAGAAACACCCATGTAAGACGAGTGTGATCATCGATGAAGGTAACGAACCACCGTTTACCTGATACCATTGGGACATTCGAAGGGCCCCAAACATCACTATGTATCAGATGGAAGGGTCGGGAAGGTTTGTAGGTTGTGAGGTAAAAAACACCCTAGGCTACTTAGCACGGATACAAACATCACACGACAAAGATGACACATTCACATTATGAAATAAATGGGGAAATAGATATTTCATAAATGAAAATTTGGATGTCCAAGACGAAAATGCCATAATAAGAAATCAGTTTCAGAAATAGTAAGAGAAGATGGTAAATAAGTGCTAGATAAACTCCTAAAAAAAGCATCGTCGGAAAGAAAATAGAGCCCCCTATTGTGCCGGGCAGTGCCAATCATCTTCCCCGAGCTCAAGTCTTGAAACAAAACATTATCTGGTGAGAACACAACTTTGTAGTTCAAATCTCTGGTTAACTTACTGATTGATAGCAAATTATACAATATTTTTGGCACATGTAAGACATTATGCAAAATCAGTCCTTGAATTGGGGATAAGTGCCCTTTCCTACAACAGGGGCAAATGACCCATCTGCAATTCTTATTCTCTCATTTCCAGTACTTGGATAATAGGAGAGGAATTGGTCAGATGATCCAGTTAGATGGTTCGTTGCTTCGGAATCAAGGATCCAAGATTCATCTTCCTCAGCAAAGAAACTAAAGGAATGGGGAGTACCTGACTGTGCAATATTGCTGATTCCGACTATACCTGGATCCACCTAGCTCGTTCCTGGAGGGGCACCATCAACAGCTTCACTAACGAAGGCGCGACCGGACTTAGATTTGTCGTTCGGAGGACGCTGCTTGCCATTTGGAAATTGGCCATGTAATTTCCAGCATTGATCTTTCGTATGCCATGGTTTCTTGCAATGCTCACAAATTGGAGGGTTCTTTCCATTCTATTTGTCATTTTCTGAACCCGATGACTTGACTCCAAACGCAGCAGAGTCCAGGGTATTAGGCGTTGTACCATTCATAGCGTTGGTTCGATCTTCTTCCAATCTGACCTTTGAGCAAACTTCCATCAGGGACGACATTGGTCATTGTCCCAAAATTCGACTCCGAACACCATCAAACTTCAAGTTTAAGCCAACCAGGAAATCATAAACACGGTCAACCTCCTCAATTTTCAAATACTGAACCCCGTCAACTGGACAATTCCAAATTATTTCCCGACATAGATCCATCTTTTGCCACAACAATGATAGTTTATTGAAATAGGATGTTACGTCGAGTGTCCCCTACTTGCATTCATGCACCTGTTTTCTCAAGGTATAAAGACGTGAAGCATTCTGCCTCTTCGAATAAAGTTTCTGGACAGCTTCCCAGATATCCCGAGCAGAAGTTGAGTAAAGAAGAGGCTTCCCGATCTGAGGCTCCATACTATTTATTAAAATTGAGCGAAGGAGAGAATCCTCCCTCTTCCATGTCCGTTCCTGAGGATCCCCGGGGTTTGGTCTGGGTATTTCCCCTGTTAGATACCCAAACTTGTGCCGCCCCTCGAGAACCATCCTCACAGATTGTGACCAAGAAAAATAATTCTGTCCATTAAGTTTTTCGCTAATGGAAATTCCTGCAGAATTGCCTACAGACCCATACATAATGTTTGTGAAAGGTAGAGTAGGGTAAGTAGTTATCGGAGTTTCTAAGCATAACGGAACCCCCAGGTATGTATCTGGTAAAAAATCTGTTGATGGATTGGCCGAAGATCTAATGGCTGCCCCAAGTGTAGAAATTTGCTGCTGAAGGTTGGCCAGTTGCTGTTGAACACTAACAGTCCCACCATGAATCGTTGTAGGTTGTTTCTATCCATAGACCCCTGAAGATATCGCTTCTGTCGATGTGGAAAAACCAATGGGAGGAGCTAGCTGACCAGAGGGCAAATAGCGGGAGACAAGAATTTGCTGTAAAGTGTTCAATTGGATCGGGTTTGACTGGACTGGCTGGTTCAAGCGGTGTGTGGGTTCTGGTAGACCGATAGATCGGACGTATTCTAAAGGTTTGGAAGACACGATGGGTTCTGGACCTGGTGAAGACAACTGAGATCGAGTGTGTTCGGAGGGTAGGACGAGCTGGGTAACGCTGGAAGGGAAAAAACCAGAGGAAGGGAAGACGACTGACTTGGAAGGTTTACGCCGGCGAGATCTGAAGCGGAATTGGGGCAGCGATCTGAAAAAAACGGCGGCTGGAACACAGAGGACGTCGAAGCCTCGGCGGATCTGGGCTGGACTTGCGGCGGAAGGTCGATTCTCGATGGCAGCGGTTGTAATATAGTTGAAGTCGTCGACGATAGTGGTAAGGGTCCTTCGACGGCAGTGACGGCTGGATCTATTAGGGCTGGTTGGATCTGAATTGGTCCAAGTAATGACCGTAGATATTGGTCGACGGTAGCCCTGATTTCAGCACTGTTAGAATTTTCTCTTGGAGTTCCATCCCCTACTAGAGTCGATGACTGAATCTCTTCTATTCCAGTGACGTTCTCATCACCATGCTCTGATACCATCTTGAAAAGTTAAGGAAGAAAAGAAAACACCAGAGTTACGTGGAAAACCCTAGACCAGGGAGAAAAAACCACGATAAGAGTTTTATTTTAATTCAGATATACAGTACACAATACAGGAACAAGTATAAATAACCAAATAATGAGAAACCCTAGACTGATAAAAGATAAAAACGCCCTTAGGGCTAAAATATAATTTCAACATAAGCCATTAAGCTATTTCCCATAATTCTCAATTATAGGACTTTTCTCAACATTTTTTTCCATCAAATTAAAATCCAGCTCTTCACTACTAACACTTACCATCGAGTCATCATCTGAGACATTTTGTTTAGAGTGTATTATTGAATAAATCAGAGTACATAATCAACCTTTTACGAGATAAATAAATAGACATCAAGAAACCACTAAAATAAAATATATAAATGGAAAATACCCAAAAAGAAAAATAATAATTAGTAATAAGCCCTAATTTCCTTTTAACACATTCCCTCAAACTCAAGATGGTAGATTGGTAAACAATTTAAGTTTGCAAAGATAACTTCCAAAACAAATTAGCAGATATGAGATGGAAACAAAAACCCATGAAGAACGATAACACGGTGTAGGCTGGAAACATAACCCACAAAGAAAGGAAACAAACTTCTGGGCTGGAAGCAAAGGTCTTCATAGAGAGATCGATAACAAAACCTACGAAGAACTTCTAGGCTGAAAACAAAAATCCTCATAGAGCAATCTACAACAGAACCCTTGAACAATTGATTTGAAACGAAACATAAATCCATAAATGCAAAGTTGAAAACAAATCAGAGACTGAAAATGAACTAAACAATGAACCAAACTGAACCAGACCGGTCTACTAAACCAAATTGGGCCGATTGAATCCAACTAAGACTAGGCTGGCTAAATTGATTTGAATGACCGAACCGAACCAGTCTAAAACTGAAACAACTGAAGAACTTAACCAAATGACTCAAACCAAAGTGATATGACCAAGATGGAATTGAACCGGGTCGAACTGGGCTAACTGAACCAAATAAATGAACATGACTTTAAATTGAACCGGTATGAACCAAACGTGAACCGAAAAATCATGCCTTCACGACCTAATACCTAACCTTCATGGAATGGTCTGAGGCGGCAGATTTGAAACCGATCTGAAGAGCACCGAGCGGAATGATGCTGCGAGAAACCTTCGATGCGATAATCTGCGCGACAAGGAACCTCCGGTGCACAGTGGATCTGAAACGATGGGCCTGTGCACGAGAGATCTAAGGTCCACGAAATGCTATGTGCGGCGGAGAGTTTCTAAGACCTACATGCTAAAATTGGGTTCAAATCTTGAAGTAGACTGAAATTCTTGGAACAATCTTGAATTAGGAGTATTATTGATATTGAAAATGAAGACAAAGGTCCCTTTAAATAGACCCAAAGGGAAAGTGTTGTTACACACCTAATTAATTAATTCTAAACCTAGGTCTTTTTAAGTAGACCCAAAAGGGGGCTTTGTCCCACTTAAACTAAAATAAAAATTAAATAATAGAACAATAATAAGACATAGTTGGACTAAAATACCCCTACATCAGGGAGAGTTTGTATGTTCCTTTCATTGAGGAAGGAGATTAAAATGGTTGTATTTAGGTGTGACAGCTCTAAATCCTTAGGTCTGGATAGGTTTTCTTTGGCTTTTTATCAAGACAATTGGGTTCTGATCAAGGAGGATCTAGTTAAAGTTTTCCAAGAAATTTATAAAAGGGGAGTCCTAAATAATTCAATTTCTAAAACTTTCGTTTGTCTTATTCCGGAGACAGAGAATGTGACCGATAAGTTTCGTAACGAGTGTGTACAAGGTCATAGCGAAAGTGTTGGTTAATCGGCTGAAGAGGGTGCTCCCGTCGACTATCACGGACTCGCAAGGGGCTTTGGTGGTTGGGAGAAAAATCTTAGATCAAGTCCTTTATTGCTAATGTGCCAATCGAGGATTACAGATCAAAGAAGAAGGAAGAAGTGCTATTTATGCTATTTAAGATTAATTTCTAGAAAGCCTACGATCACGTGGATTGGAATTATTTTGGATAAGGTTATAGAGAGGAAAGGTTTTGGGTATAAGTGGCAGATGTGAATGTGGAGCTGTTTGAGGAACGTGAGCTACTCTTTTCTTACTGGGAGTCCTAGGGGCAAAGTGGTGGTGACTAGAAGTCTTAGGGAGATCTTGATTTTCCCTTTCTTTTCCTTCTAGTTTTTTTTTTTTTTTTTTTTAATCAAACAGGAAGAGTAGTTCATTGGAATAACAAAATAAAAATAACATAAATCGAGGCCTCTAATGTCGGCAACTGTAGCCACATGTCCGATGAAATCTTTTCTAAGGCCTCTAATAACATAAATTGAGGCCTCTAATTTCTTTTCCTTCTAGTTGTGGACGTCTTCAGTAGATTTGTGAGTAAATGCATTGATGGCAAGTTCATTGAGCCTTTTGAGGTGGGAAAGGACAGGGTGACCCTATTCCATCTTCGATTTCTAATGATACTCTTTTCTTCTGTCCCAATAAGGAAAGCTTGTTTTTTAAAGTGGTTGTTTTCTTCAAAAAAAAAAAAAACTGTAATTAATTTGATTAGGATTAGTTTCCTTGATTATTTAGTATTATGATTAGTTTCCTTGGTTCAGTAGGATTAATTTTAGTTTCTTTTATCCATCGGGATTAGTTTGCTTTCCAATTCTTTATAAATGGAGAAATTGTCTTCTTATATTGATAATTTTTTATTCATAATGAAGAGTTCGGTTTTATTCTTTGAGATTTCTCTCCTATTATCCTTTTAGGCGGTTCAATAGGATAAAATTAGTTTCTTTTATCCATTAGGATTAGTTTGTTTTCCAATTCTTTATAATTAGAGAAATTGTCTTCTTGTATTAATAACTTTTTATTCATGATGAAGAGTTTGGTTTTATTCTTTGAGATTTCTCTAACTTTTTATTCATGATGAAGAGTTTGGTTTTATTCTTTGAGATTTCTCTCCAATTATCTTTCAGGATACGTCAATACTTGTCTTCGAAATCGGCCCTAACTTCTCACCCACACTCGTCCACACCCCCACACAAATTGAAGATAGAAATAACACATTGAAAAAATCAGTCCTAAACTCGTGTTCTTAAATCAACCTCAAATAACCGACAATTCGAAAGTGACACATTTAAGTTTGGCAAAGATGAAGTAACAAGAAGTTTCATAGGATGGAAGAAGTCATGTTTCTCTTGTTGGATTCAATCAACTATTTATTTATTCTCTTGATTCCTTGTTGTTGCATGTTTTTCCAATCAAAATTCTTTAAAACGCTGCTTAGATCCCCCAAATTAGACAATACTCGTTTCCAAAACCGGTCCCAAATTCTCAACCCCACCCCCACACAAATTGAGAAAATAAAATAATTTAAAAAATCAGCGCTAAACTCGTTTTCAAGACCATCCTCAAATTCCCGCCAAATGAGAATTGACACATTTAAGTTTGACAAAGATGATGTCTCGAGAAGTTTCATAGGATTGGAAGAAGTCGCATTTCTGTTGTTGGATTCCCCCTCTCCTTCTCACTTAACTGTCATTGTCTATTTTGCTTGAGAGGTAGTGACGTGTAGCTCAAAAGATAAAAATTCAAAGTCTTTCGATTAAAAATTGTCCATACAAGAATATAATTTTTCTATTTATAGAGAAGTGGTAGTGATTTGGTTAAACATGGTTTCGGATGAAGTAGTAGTAGTAGAGATCGATGATTATGGAGGGGAAGATGAGAAAGAATAAAGGATGGGCAACGAGGAGAGTGAAAAAAAACTAATTTGATTAATACTAAATATAAAATTATTAAATTCTTCCATGTCATTTAAAAGTGTACACATCACCAAGGGGCTAAGGACCATAGCATGCGCCATTTTTTTTTTTTTTTTTTGTCAAAGTCAACCGATAGCCAATTTTTCTCAAGTACCATTACTAACTACTTTCTGTACTTCAAAAACTAAAAGGTCGCCTTTAAAATTTTAGCGATCAAATATAAATCTAGACCAAATCTTTAGAACTAAAAGCTAGCCTAATTTTTGTCGTTGCACCTAACTTATTCTTCCCCCTCACCAATATATGATCTCAATTAATAGCCGATACGCCAGTGTGAATTAACTTAATTCTGTTTATTGTGATGCAGTGATGACGTCTCATTTGCACTGAAAGACAGTAAGGATATACCTTGGTTGGCTAAGTATCTATAAATCTATTTTAGCTGCTAATATCTGTTGGGAACAATTTTGATCATATAATATACCAGTTTCAATTTTGCCCATATGAGACATTTAGACCCTCCTTTCGGAATTGAGCGAAGCAATACAGGTTGAAGTTACTGTTTTTTTTACTTCTCTTAATTTGATCCCATGGGAGTCTTGTTTTTAGAATCCTTGAGGTTGTCCGTTGAAAATTATGTAGTTTCTATTGTGTACTAGCTTTGAGCAACGTTCAATAGGATTCTACGTGTAGGTGGAGTTTAACCAAACCACTATAAAAATTATGGTATTTTCTTTTCTTACTCTATATTAGTTAATTTTACAAATAATTTTAATTGCATGCTCCATATTACTTATTCTTGCTGGTTGAGAATGATTGAATTCATTATTTCATACTTCTTATCAATCTTATTATTTGGCATCAATTGGTGTGTTTATTAATTTAATTTAGATAAATTTAAAAAGTATCTAATTAGTTTAAATTAAGCTTTTTTTTTTAAAAAAAAAAAGTTTAATTAAATTCTATTTACTCCCTTCTAGGGTTGACATACCTTTCCAATAATTACTACCAGAGTGAGGTAGTTCATCTTGAAATTTCAATTTTTTTATGATCTTTATTGTCAGAGCATTATGACAAATCTAGTAGTAAATAGAATTTTTGAAGGTCAATCTACTTTGAGATTTTCTTACTTTGATGGTTGAAATTATGCATATTAAAACTAGAATGAAAATTAATTTGTAATATATGGACTATAATTTGTGGCCAATTGTTGCTAAAGGTCCTATGTACCAATGAAAAAGATTAATAATATTGATAAGGCTTAAATTAGAAGAAGAATAATGAAAATGAAATGAAAAAGTATAAAGTGTTACTTTAATGCTAAAGCTATAAATTGTTTGTATTGTACTTTAAAGAAAGATAGATTTAATAGAATTCATGTGTTCTTCTGCTCAAGAAATTTGGAACAATTTTGAAATTACTCATGAAGGAACAAATCAAGTTAAAGAGTTCAAAATTAGCATACTTGTTCATAATTATGAATTATATAAGATGGATGTTAATGAGTCTATAATCGATATATTTACTAGATTTACTAACACACCAATAAGTCTATATAACATCTGAAAATGTTAGAAAAAATCTTAGATCTCTACCCAAGATTTGGAAGCAAAGGTGATGATAATTCAAGAAGCAAAAAAAAAAAATTGGTTATAGAATAAAACTCAATAATTTAGAAAAATTAATTAAATTTACATGACAGCTCGAGATGTTACGATATATAATGAGGATGGCTACACTAAAGTTTCACTTGTGAAAATAACAAAAAAAAAAAATGTCTAAATAGTAATACTAGCCAAATGATGAAAATACCCTTGTAGAAAAAAGAAATTGATAAATTGTAAATAAACATAAAAAAACAAAAAATACTAATTATCCAAAAAACCTGTATTCATGTTTTCTTTTTCTTTTTTTTTTTTAAATACACAATCAACTATAAATTATTTGTTTTTTAAATGTTCAAATCATCCTAAAATGTAAAGCAAACGAAAACATAATATAATTAAGCCTTCTAGAAGGTTGGCACTAATTAAGCTACAAATAAAAATGACAAATTGATAACACAAGAATCAAAAACCTAGTTAAATTAGATGGAAATGATTAATTAAATTAGATCGAAATGATTAGCACACTGTATTATACCTGTATTGAGCAGGAAAAAGAAGAAGAAGATTTCAAATGAACCTACAATTCACTTCAAAATGAAAAGCCTAATGAAAAATTAATAACATAAAGAACCAATAAGTTGTGGATAAATTGGTTTCAGATAAAACAGAATTTGAGACAACACTGAAACTATGTGAAACGTAGAGAAATATTATTACTATTGATACCAAAATCTGAACAGGAGAAATACACATAATTTTCATGTGACAACAATACTGAATTTATTTCAAGGGGAGAAAAGTGTGGCTTGCAAAAGAGAAAACTTGCACACTTCACACATACTTTGAAACTTAAGTCAAAGAGTGAAAAAGTGTGGAAACTAAGGAGTTTGTATATAAGATATAAGTTACTCCATATGGAATTCAAATGATGTATTTATGGAGGTGATGGACCTAGGTTGTTCTAATAGGGTTTCAGAGTCACTTTAGGATAATCATATAACCTACCAGGTCAAGGGGTGTGCCCTATTTCACGTTCAGCTAGGGTCGTAGATTGATATTTTGGATTGGGATATGCACAGGACATGCCCATTTGCTACTTTGTTAGGCTCGGGTTCAACCTTGCCCTTGACCGAGGCTGAGCACATTAATTTGGACTTTGACGTGAACTAATCGTCTCCCCTAAGCTCATGAATGCTATCTTTGGCCGAAACCTTGTTATTTTCTCAACCTTGTTGTTTATATCTTTATTTTATGTTTATTATATCTTTTAGTCCAAAAGACCCATAATAGTCTACTAAGGCGTCGAAGCTCAACAAAAAGAAGAGAAATGTTGTTGCGAAGCTAAAACAAAGCATGTACTTGTATCACAAGTTCGATCAGTGGGATTCATCATCATGACGCTCTAGGAAAAGAGGTATGATGGGTCCATGGGTAACACTATCAACATGTGGGTGAGGTCGAACAAATTAGAGGCAATAATCGATCGAGCGATGTTGGTTTTGGGCTCAAGTTGATGCTTACAATCGACATATCAGCATGTTTTCGGTCAGTGCATGTCGGTTCTGATGAAAGTAGAAATACCAACTGATTGCTCGATTGTTTGGCCAATTATGTCCATTTCGTCTCTAGCAAGTTGGAGAGAGAAGACAAATAAAATTAAAAAAGAAAAAAAAATGAAGGGATCACGATAGGGAAGGGAAACAACTCTATAAAAAAGGGTAATTATTATTTTTATATATATAAAAAAAAAAGAATATAATTACTTTTATTTAAAAAAAAAAAAGAAAAGAAGAAAAAAAAGCTAATGATTACCTACTTTGGAAACCAACCGCTAGTTTCGTCTACATTAAATACTAAAGATCATATTTTACATTTTTTTAAATTTATATATATATATATATATAATTGATCGGTTCGGTCGGTTTGATCCATTTTGGCTCGCCGACCGACCTTTCGATTTTGTCAATACATAAATCAACTTCGACTAAAATTAACACACCGACTGATTGACTTTGATTTGGTCGGTTTTTGAGGTCCTATTGCTTGCCTTACAAATATAGGTCACCAACTGATTGACTTTGGTTTGGTGTTGATTGTTTTGATTTTTCGGGTCCTATTGCTTGCCCTAGTCACCAACCGACTGACTTTGGTTTTGTTGGCTTTAGTTGGTTGTTTCGGTTTTTCGAATCCTATTGCTCGCCCTTACAAATATAGGTCACCAAAGCTAGGCATTTGTGCATTGTCTGAGGTTACCGAAGAACGAGATGCCCATGGGAGGTTGAAGGTTGAGAGGAGGAAGAGGACGAAGATGTCTAGGGTTTCTTTTCTTTCCATTTTCCTGCGTTTTTTTTTTTAAGAAATATTTTTTCCCCCTTTTCCTTCTTTTATGACCACATAAATTGAGCAAATTTCTATTCCACAAAATTTTCTCTATTTTTCCAACACTAGACTCCAAGTAAATCTCAAATTCAACAACCATAAAAGATGTGAAACCTATCTTTAGAGACATTGGAGATAAATTTGGGGTCTTAAAACTTTTCTCAATAATCCAAAGATAATATTAAATTCTCAAAATTATGAATTAGAGACCTAATTAAAAATACTCAATCCAAAAATTCTAAAATTTAAACTCCATTTGGTAACCATTTTATTTTTTGGTTTTGGTTTTTAAAAGTAGTCTATAAACACTACATCTCACCTCCAAATTTCTTCTTTTATTGTCTACTTTTTACCAATAATTTAAAAAATTAAGCCAAAATTTGAAAACTAGAAAAAGTAACTATTAAAAACTTGTCTTTGTTTTTAAAATTTGGCTAGGAGTTCAACAATTGTACTTGACAAAAATATAAATCATGGTAAAAAATGAGGAGGAAATAAACTTAATTTTCAAAAACCAAAAACAAAAAACGAAATGGTTATCAAATCGAACCTTAGTTATGTTAATTTAATCTTCAAAAGGTTTGAAAAATAAATTAATCCCAAAAATTCGGAAAAAGAAAAAGAAGATAATTTGGATTTCAAACAAATGGGATGATGTGAATTCAAACCTGAGGACCTAAATTTTTAGTAAAGATTACATTGTGAAGATTTGAATATACGATTAATAGTTATATTGTTGGACGATAACATGAGTGCAAACTTGAAGAAGGCTAAAAAATTTAGCAATGATCTTGATTTTCATATTTAGCTTTGTCAAAATATGATTTCGCTATATCTATAACGACATTTGGGGTTAATCAAATTTTGGATCACATGGATGAATATGTATTTACCATTTTTGAGCCACGATTTCTCCAAATAATATAGAGTCGGAAGGTACTTAGGACTCTTTGTCTCCTTGTTGGCTTTCTCCTCTAATCGGTAGGGAGTAGGGTTGACAAAGATCCCCATGGATATCACCCTGATCAGAGAATCCTCGATTTGATCCAGGATGGGGTCAAACTAGGGCACAAACTGGGTCCTCGATCGGGGACAGGAAAGGTATCTCTACCTCGTCTCCATCCCCGATCCCACCCGTATATATTTTTATCAATACTTTATATATATATATATATAACAGTAGCTAAAGTTACTGTTTTTTGTTATTTATTTTTATTTTTTTAATTTCATTTCATAACTTGATTAACTTTTAACTTTATATTAAATTTGTAATAAAAATCTATTTTTTATTATTAATTTAAATAAAAATAATAACATAAATTTGCTATCTAAAATATTTAGAATTTTAATATAAAAATAATAAAAAAAGATTAAACATAAAAATATAAACGAAGAATTTTTTGCTGTAGGGACCCGATCCTCGAATGGAGATTCCTTAATCCCGACCCTGACTCCTCAAAACAGGAAATGGACAGAGATGAGGATTATAAATCCCTACGAAAATGAGGATAGGGATTGCATTTCCATCCCGTTGCCAGTCCTAATAGAGAGAACTAGATTGTAGCCATATGAGCACTAATATTTATTAATGATGTTAACAATGGCGTGAGGGTCAAATTGGAAAAACAAAGAGCAAATCAATATTAATATTTATTAATGATGTTAACAATGGCGTGAGGGTCAAATTGGAAAAACAAAGAGCAAATCAATATATCTTAAATTCATGTTGGTCATTTTACGGTAAATTTGCCTTTAGCCATTTTTCAAATCAACGGTTTTGACTAAATTTCTTTTTTAAAATACAATATTGAACTTATTAATCCAGAGTTATGGCCATTTATTCCATTAAAAATGGTTCGATAACGACAATCAACGTGATAGGGCCGGCCAAGAATGGGATTGGTATTTGGGCTCATTGATATCAATGGGCCCAAATAACAAATGGGGCCGGGCTGAACCCGCTGACCAAACGAAGCAGGATAGGGGTCCGACGGAAACCCTCATAATACGGCCATTCCCACAAAGCTGAAGAAGAAGAAGAAGAAGAAGACGACGACGACGACGACGACGGGGAGGATATCATACAACTTTATCCCTTGATAGCGTCTGACAGTTCCTCCCTAGATATGGCTGAGAACAAAGGGGTTTTGCCTCCACCGCACGATTTGAATGCCAAGTGGGACGCTTGTCTTGATTTGACGCTGCGTCGATTCGTTTACTCTTCCTTGGCTGGTGCATTTGGTGGTCTCCTTTTCTTCAGTAATAATAATTCCTCACCTTTTTTCTCTTTTCTTATTTCCACCTTATTATATTTTCCTAATCTTCATATGGCGGATGGGAAGCATTGGAGTTTTAAGCGAACAAAATAATTCTTTTTGAAGCATTTCGTTCTCTCGCTATTTTTTCCTAAAAATTGGATTTGCATTTTATTACATTGGATCAACCATATGTTCAGATTTTTTCGTCTGTCAATTTGGAATGTCTGTTTATCTGCAAATGGAAGAGATGTAACGATTTTATTCTGCGACGAGACTCTAGACTTAGAAAATCGAGGTTCGCATAGAGCATGTTTTTATGTACTAGTGTATCCGTTTCTTAAGTATCGGGAACATATAACATGGATGCTTGCACAAATACTGGAATGTCCTTTCAGTTTATAACAGATAACATGGATAGCAGTAATATTGGATGCCAAATTGAGCGTAAGGTAATTGACATGACCTTATTTCTTGGTGAAGGTTCGATTCCATCTCTTCCATTGTTGTAGTTGTACTAAAAAAAAATATCAAGATTGGGGTCGTTGCATCCTCGAATATCAGAATTTTCTAGAATTTTGTTAAGCAAACTTGTGAGTTTGAACCCAGAAACCCACTTGTGGACATCCTGGATTTTTGCAAAATAGATGGCCTCTTTGGTTGTTTATTTTGAAGCACCTGCACTCAATAATATACCGATGTTTTATCATTTCTGAAACTTAAGTTTTATGGTTTAATGAGCACCATATCGTGATTAACTAGGGAGTCCGGTGACTCGTTGGGCTTCTATAGCTTTTGGTGCTGGATTGGGCATTGGATCAGCATACACAGATTGTAATTCCTTATTTGAAGGTTCCACCGCAAAATTCGCATCTCCCAAAATCACAGAGGCTCAGCCTTCACAGGTGAAATCACGTTTTCTTTTACAGTAAAATCATCTCCTTGAATTTTTCTGTTTAATATGATATTATTTGATCATCTTTAGATTCTGATTTAATTTTTCTGGAGAGATTGATTCTTATGTGTTTATATTGATTTCTTTATATATATATATATATGGACTATGTTATGGTCAAGAATTAATTTATTTTGTTGTAAGGGCTAGAAGTATTAAGCGTGTGCGATTGTAAATTATCAGAATCCAGACATTAGATCATACTTATTAGGAGTTGTGTGATCTAGAAATTACTTGTTAGGACTTAGTAATTTTGCAAAGAGAGCCTATGGGACTTTTTCAACAAAATCTTTAATCTACGTCATTACCTAGTTACTAAGATTATAAATTTGCAACCCATATATCTGTTTTAGTCAATGAAAAATTGAAGGTTCAAAATTTCCAAAGATGCCAACTTTTTGGTTAACCTTTTTTGTTTGGTAGGGTGTTTGTGTTGTATATATGTCTGACACACACACTTCAAACATGCGTTTGACAAGCAAAAAAGAAGTATCGTACTTTTTTGTTGTTTTTTTATTTCAATTTCGAACCCTTAGGACATGTTTGGAATTGGATCATAGGGGACACTCTCAAACACATCAACCTGAAAACATGGATAGGTGGCGCACCTTTTTTTTTTTCCTGTTTGTTTCAGAGCTGTTTTGCCAGGGTGTACTAAACTTTGAGAAAGGGAAAAATGTCTAACCTTATTCCTTACTACATTTCCAGGAAGCATGTACAATTTGTTTTTGACAAAGTGTATATGTTGGATATTCCACCTTTTTTTTAAAAAAAATAATAATAAATTGGACATGTGGCAGACACACCATATTAACATTTAAATGGTACATAAAAAAAAAATCCAAACCTTCCAAGCGGTCAACAATAGATTGTGTTGGTCATAAGAGGTTGGCAACAAAACAATGGTGTTGGTTGAAGCGGTTACGAAGTTGATTGGAGGTAGTAGTATTGGGTTAAAGTGGGCTCATATGACTCATTGGGGTTTTCTACTATTTAAATTCTAATCTAAATTCAATGGCCATTTAAATCTCCATTCATGTTTTTTTTTTTAATTTGTAATAGCTAGTAAAAAAAAAAAAACTAAAGTACTTTGAGTTTGGTCTTTTAATATTGTTTTAAAATTTTAAAGAAAATAACTGGTCCCTAATCTGTTTGTGTCCTACTCCTACTCCTACATTTTTTGTAATTTGTATGTCATTGTGTTCATGTCGTGTCGTGTCTATGTTCGTGCTTCTTTGCTATATGCCATTGCCCAACCCATTACATGTGATCAATCATAAAATATAACCCAACACTAAATTCACATTTGAAAGTCTAAAAGGGGGAAGGGAGGGTCCATGATACCAATTTTATAAGCACTTTTAAACATTTGATGTTAAATTTATGTATCTTATCTATTTTGGAGTATCAAATCTGCTACTATGGCTAGAGATGGTGTGTTGCTGGTAATTTTAAAATGGATCATTCCCCAAGAGAGAGGTTCTGGTGGGAGGGTGACGAAGTCGATGTCTCTTTAATGACTTTATTGAGGGTGGCAACCTTTTTGGTCTTTCTCTTTCGAATGGTAAGTTTACTTGGGTTAATAGTAGTTGGGAAGGTTCTCATTTTATGAGGAAACCAAGAGTGCTAAAAGCAACTTGAAGGTCTTGGAATAGAGAGGTTTCTGGAGATGTCTAAATCAAAAAGCAAGAAATCCTTAATAGAATTGAGGAGATTGATTTGAAGGAGTTGGAGGGTCTTTTGGATCCTGCTTTGAAAGGCAGAGGGATTCTCTTAGAGGGGGAGTATGCTGATTTGATAAGGGAGAATATTAATTGGAGCCAAAAGATGAAAGCGGAGTGGTTTGAGGATGGGGATTGTAATTGTGCTTTTTTCTATAGGGTGGCTAGTAGAAGGAGAAATAAGAAATCCTTTGGTTAAGGGCCATGGGAGAGAACAAGTAGTGACAAGGAGGTGGAAGAGGAGGTTCTGTTGGTTTTATCTAACCTTTATAGCCCCATTGTGATGCCAAAACTGTTTATTCAAGGTATTGATTGGTGCCTTATTTTGCCTAGGGAGGGAGAAGAGTCGGTGGTGCCATTTTCTTTGGAAGAAATTAGGAAAGCAATTTTGGGGAGTTATAGGAGTAAATCTCTAAGTCTAGATGGTTTCTCCATGTCTTTTTTCCAAGGTAACTAGAATCTTCTAAAGGGGGATTTGGAAATTGTTTTTGAAGAATTCTCTTTGAAAGAGGCATTATGAATTGTTCCTTCTTGGAAACCTTTGTGTGCCTTATTCCTAAGAAGGAGCACACAGATAGGGTTAAGTGGTCTCTCTTCTTTCCTTGATTGAGGTTTTTAACTTTAGGATTGGGAGAAGGGATGCTTGTGTTTGGTGTCCTAACCCTTTGGAGTGCTTTTCTTACAATTCATTCTTTAGGATTCTTTTGCATCTCTCTCCTATTGTTGAGTCAGTCTTTGATGTTATATGGAAAATTAGATTCCAAAGAAAGTTAAGTTATTTTCTTGACAGGTTTTGCTTGGTCATCTGAATACGATGGATAGGCTTATGATAAAGATGTTGTTGGGTCCTTTTTGTTGTATCATTTATCGGGAGGCGGGGGAAGCTCTTATAGCTAATGATGGATAGGCTTATTGCTGGGTGTTAGATTCTTGGCCAAGCTCTTATAGCTAATGAAGCTACTGAGGATTATAGACATTTGAAGAGAGAGTAATTTTGAAAATAGACTATGAGAAAGCCTGTGAACATGTTGATTGGAAATTCTTGTATAAGGTGTCGGAGAAGAAAAGGGTTTGATTACCAATGGAGGCTGTGGATGTGGAGTTGTATAAGAAATGTGAGTTAGTCCTATCCTATTCATGGTTGTCTGAAGGGGAAAACCAAGGCCACTAGAGGTCTAAGATAGGATGACCCTCTATCCCCTTTTCTCTTATTGCTAGTTTTTGATATTCTGAGTAGGATCATGTCTAAAGGTGTTCAAGGTTACATTATTGAATCTTTAGAGGTTGACAGGAAGAAAGTTGCCTCATCCCATAACCAATTTGTTGATTACATGATCTTCTGATTTGGCAAGGTGGATTCGTTTTTGTTGTTGAATCACGTTTTTGCCTATTTTGAGGCTATGTCAAGGCTAAGGATTAACGAGGGCAAATGTTGAATAATGGAGATTAATTGTGAAGCAAAGACGTTGGGTAAGTGCTATGGGTTGGTGGGTTATGATGTAGGTTTCTTCCCTTTTATGTAGTTAGGTCTCCCTCTAGGTGGCAACTTGAAGACTAGTTCTTTTTGGAATCGGTGGTTGATAAGGTTAGAAAGTTTGGCATCATGGAAGAAATGATTGACGCTTATTCATTATGTGCTGAGTGGTCTCCTCATTTACTATTTCTCTTTGTTCAGACCCTTGCTTGGTTTGTAAGGATTTAGAGAAGCTCATGCATAACTTCCTTTGGTAGGGTGGAAGAAAGCAAGAGGCACATTTGGTGAGATGGGAGGTTGTTGAGAAGCATGTGAGTTTGGGGGTTTAGCAATTGGGAATTTAAGGACTTGCAATGAAACCATGTTGGCTAAATGGTCGTGGCGTTTTCTCCTTGAGCCTAAGACCTTTGGCATAGGGTCATTGTTATCAAGTATGGGCTTCACCCTTTTGATTGGCTATCAGATAGTGTGAGAGATACTTTTCAAAATCCGTGGAAAGATATTTATCTTTGAGCTCCCTTTCTCTCACTTGGTTCATTGTGTGGTGGGGGATAAACCCCTCTACTGCGTGTTTCTTTGTCTCTATCATGGGTCATCCTTTAAAAACCACTTGGTGGTTGATTTTTGGTCTGGTTCGAGAGTATTTCCCCCTAGCTTATGGCATATATTGACTTATAAAGAAGTGGTGGATGTTTGAGCTCTCCTATATTTGATAGGGGAGGTTGACTTTAGGTTGGGAAGAAATGATTCACATTTGGAGTAGTAACCCTTTGGGTGGGTTTTCTTGTGATTCCTTCTTTCGTCGTTTATTGGGCTCTTCTCTTGTCAGTGAATCTTTTTTTCTCCTCTATGAAAGAATAAAGATTCCATAGAAGGTTAAGTTCTTTGCTTGGCTGGTGTTACACGATTAAGCTAATACTTTGAATTAGCTTGCTAGGAAATCTCCCTTGTTAGTTGGCCCATGTTGTTGTATTCTTTGTCAAAAGGTAAAGGAAGACTTGAATCATATTCTTTGGAGGTAGGTGCAAGTATGTGAGATTGGTTTGGAGTAGTTTCTTCCAGGCATTTGGTTTTAGGCTTGCCTGTCATATAAGAAGCACAAACACTCCTAAAATGGCCAGGCCGGTGTCGGATACCATGCTAATTGGCATGTTTATTGTTTTATTATTAAATTTGTAATGTCTGTCACGGCAGGACACACCCTCGACACGGTCAGACACGGCAGGCAACACCTCAGGACATGACAAGTTTCAATCTAAAAAAACAATTGAAACGTTGCATTTTTTATCTTGCTGAGCAATGACGAAGGGGGGTATCAGCATCGAGAACTTTGACAGTGGTGGTGAAAGTTGATAAGAATCGAGGAGGAAGGGAGAAAAAGCAGAATCGGAGAGGAGAGATGAGGGGGTTGTGTGTGGGTGTCAAAAAGAGAACAGTGGGGGAAAAAGGAAACATCATTAAGGTTGGGGTTTTTACACTTAAATGGGCTTTTGGGCTTTTTTACATTCTTTCCACGTTGGGTCTCTTTTAAATGGGTTTTTGACTTTTCTCTTTTAAATGTCCTTTCCTTCTTTATTATTATTATTTTTTGAATTTCTTCTTTATTATTTATTTTTTTAAATAACATTATTTTTAATAATTAATAAAAAAAATGGAAGTATTTTAGGTTTGATCTTTTAATATATATATATATATTAAAAAAAAATAAAAACTATTGTCCTGAATGAGTTGTGTCCTACCTTTTCTAAAATTGGTGTGTCATCATGTCGTATCCTTTGTCCCGTGTCCGTGTCCGTGTCCGTGCTTCTTAGTCATAAGGTTTCTAATAGTACGACTGGAGAGTTCCTCCTTGATTTTCCTTTTTGTGGCAAGTACCTGCTCTTGTAGCTTTTTCGGGGGTGTGCAATTCGTGGATCCTTGGGGTGGAAGGAATGGTAAAATTCTTGGAGGTTTGGAGAGGGCCCCTTTGGATGTTTGGTCTAGATTTTATGTTTCTTTTTTAGCTTTGGTTTCAAAGAGCTTTTGTAATTATTCTATGGGTTCTATTCTGCACTATTGTAGCAATTTCCTTGAATTGGCTTTCCTTTTGAGGTTTTTTTTCCCTCTCAATGAAAGTTATTTCATTATAAAAAAAAGGTTAAAATAAAGTATCTCCAACTTGTCTGTGCCCTACATTTCTAGAAATTGTCTTGTTGCCATGTCTGTGCTTCTTTGGTTTTAGGTGTCTTGGTGGTCTTATATTGTCGGCTTGTCCCCCCCCCAAAAAAAATACATCCCATGTTTATTCCTATCCTTGTTTATGCAGCCTTGGCACCTCTTTTATTTGTAGATCATCCAGAAGTTTTGTATTAGCTATTCAGTGGATTAACTTTCTTGATGCCTTTACAACAGAATAACAACTTTTTTAGCAATACTGAATCCTCGCACTATATGGTGATAGGTGTCCAAATAGTCTTGTCAACAGCGTTAGTAGTAGTACAATATTGAGAATATTATTTGGAGTTTGTTTGAGTTGAGGGTTATAAATAGGAGTTCGGGTTTTGGAAGGGAACTGTAGTTCTGGGAATAGTGTTGTGCGAGAGAGATTGCCCTCCCTTAAAAGGTTATATTAACCGATCTGTTTTTCTTTTTAATATGTTATAAGTATAATTTGTCTCGTTTCTTATTTTTGACAAGAGGAAAAAGATGGGATTGAGACTTGCGACCTATAAAGCATGGGTAAGCAAAATATATATGTTTCTAGACTTGGGACCTTAAATTGTGTTCAATTTGTATATATATATATATATATGTTTTTCTTAGTTTTGGATGCCGGGATAATTTCTAGACGTGAAGAAACTTGTTGAAGGAAAAGAACCAAACCCAGCCCTCTTAATTAGAACCGTAAAGAACCACCAACTATGAAAGAAAAGTTAAAACATGAAGTTGCTTGTGGTCGTTGTCCACCTGATCACCACAGTTTCTAATCTTTGTTTCACAGGAATAACTGATCTTTTAACTGATACTTTTTTTCTGTTTATTGTAACACGTATTTTGGTTTCTTGCTATGTGGAAATCGATTTCCATAGTCTTTCCACGCATTTTTTCCCTCATATCTTTGTGATGAAAGGAGAAACCATTTGCTGTTTTCTGAAATTTCTAAAGCAGATAATAGTTTGTCAACATTTTATGTATTGATATCTGGTTGACATTTGGTTTTGTCCAGGAGGGGCAAGATTAGTCACAAATGCTGTGAGAAGCAAGCTGTCTTGAGATTGAATGGATGTGAAACCGTAATTTTACTTGAGAGTGTTAAGCTTACGTTTCCCATGCTTGGTTTCCATTGTGTAATACAAACGTTTTTGCATGTAGACATTAAATTTCATCTCCATGCACGCTGCATATTTTTGTGGGCGTCTGTAACTTTTTCCTGTTGCTAATAGAGTTACGTGAGCTGGAGAGGAAATAAGAAATTAATAAGTACTTTTCTTGCAACCCTCACTTTGTTTATTTAATTCATGCTATGACAACCATCTTTTGTATCATACACTTCGCAGTTTGATGGCTTCAAGTAGTGGGGAAACGTGAAACATTATTTTGGACACTGGTTGATTTAACTTAAGTTTTGTTTTTGTTTTTATCATTTCAATTATTACTCATCTGATATGGATCATTGAAAAGCAATTTTTAGCCTGAAAAATACGTACTCATAGGGATCCCAACTGATAGTATGTGTTTATCAATGACTGCATCATATTGCTGAGTTGTGTATAAGTGGGCATGCCCCAGTCTTGGGCATTTTGGAATCCTAGTAGCAGTGGTATCAGAATCAGGTTGACTTCGTTCATTACCAAATTAGCTATGGTAGTTAGCTAAATATTAGTTGCAACCAATCCGTGATGCAGCCAATTTCTTATCATTAGAAAAGCCTGCTCAGCATCTTCATCTTCTTCTGGAGATCTAGGGTTGTGAACAAAGTCATGGCCTCTTCCCCCAAATATCACTAACTTGGAACCTTCTCCCATCCTTTTCTCCAAATCCTTCATGACACTCACTGGACAAAGTGGATCATTGTCCCCTGAGATGAGTAACACAGGAACCTTGACTTTGGTAGCAAGAGATGGATCTACTTCAGTACCATAGAGGGAGGCTCCAATACAGAAACAGGCACCCTCATCTCGTGCTAGAACTTCTATAACTTGGCCTCCCCCATACCCAAATCCCATGATCCCAAGCTTCCTCGAGAGGCCTGCTGCTGAAAACTCGTCGACCAACCATTTTGTTACTGTTCCTATGTCTTCTGCAATCCTCTGCATGTCTCGTTTTGTAGACTGTTTCTTCCATGAATCTCCGTGAATTAAATCTGGAAGTAAGACACTGCAGTTCAACTTCAGCAAACAATCGTGGCATGATTGAGAGAAAAAAGAAGATATTTGGCATCAAAAGGTTCCAGGATACATAACTTTTAAACCCTGTTTGAAAGTGTTTGAAAGTGTATTTTTAGTTTCAATCTTGCATTTAAAAAAAAAAAAGTATTAATATTTTGTTTGTACTTGAAATTCGTTAACACAATTGACATCTTAATTGAGTTGAGGAAATGAAAAGCGATGAAGGTTGAATTATAATTTGTCGTTTGAATTGTTTTGATTTTTAAACTTTCAAATTGTAAATTTATTTTTAAACTTTGATATATTATTTCAAAATTTACATATATTTACTAAATGCAAAATTGGAAGTTTAGGGTACCGTTTTAATACAAAATTGAAATTTATTTTAAATTGAATTTTTTTTTTTTTTTTTTTTTGAAATTGAAAGTGAATGGTAGGGCAGCATACTTGAAGCCATTGCAAGCAAGACGATAAGCAAAGTCTCTAATGGAAGAATGTTGAAAGGCAAAGAGATCGGACAAGAGGAGAATGGCAGTTCCATTATTGTTCTTGACTGCCTTAAAGAGATATGCAGGGATTGAATGATGAGGTTGTTCCCCAATTGAAAGCTCCATTCCATTAACGAGTTCACAAGCAGCATCATCATCATCATCATCCTCCACTCCCTCTACGCTATAACACACTTTACCTCCCTTTTTCTCTCTCTTGCCCTTCCATTTCCAATCACTCCTATTACCGCATTTCCTCTGAAAATAATCTCAACCCTTTAATTACTCTCAACAAAATGAGGATTCAATTTATATATATGGTTTTTGAGAATGGTAAACATGTTAGGGAAAAGAAACATACAAAAGGGAGAGGAGAAGTAAATCGGAAGTAAGGTAGTTGAAATGGCGTCCCGATGCGGCGGCGGCAGCTACTGCTCCCCGTTGGTGGAAGGGAAATCAACTGCGCTCCGGCGGAGGCTAATCCCATTCTCTCTCTCTCTCCAATAAAATATTTGCAGTGGCAGCCAGTGAATGACGTCCAAAACAAATATCCTAAAAATATCCTGGGAGTTGGGGACACAAAACCCACAAACACAACCTCTTAGTTTCCATGTAAATCACCAATTTCTTATCTTCGTTTTTTTTTTTTTTTTTTTTTTTGTCCTTCCTAAAAATATCTGGATGGACTATTTTGATACTAGAAAAATGACTCATCAATAAATTTGAAGGAAAAAAGAAAAAATCCTCAACATACAAGTAATTTCGTACCGGTGTGGTGTCAAGGAGCACTACACATTTAAACTAATCTTAAGTTTGTAAAATGTTTAAAAAGTAGAAAAGATTTTAAGTTTCATTTGATAACAATAATAATGGGTATTAAACGTCATCTACATAAAATAGGTTGATGTCAGTTTACAACTACCATCCATTAGGTATACAACATGATTACAAACTAACAAAATAATTAATAACATAATGGCATGAAATAAGATGATGGTTCTAAACTAACATCATAACTAACCGTCATCATATAGATGTGATGACATTAGATTTGATACTAATTATAAATTGCTGATTCGTTATAGTAAGTAATTGTCATATAGATATGATGACAGTTTTTTATGATGGTTCTAAACAACCAACTTAACCAATTAGGGTATCCATGATTTCTTTTGTTTGGAACCAAAATTTTACTTTTGTTCAATCTGATCAAATATTATACTTTTGTGTAATATGGAGAATAAAAAATATTAAAATAAAAGATAGATAAAGGGTATATTAGTAATTATCTCTGGTCTAATCCATTGACAATTAAATTTTAAAAAGAAGCATATATGGATTGAAATAAAACCTGGCTGAAATCTACGGAATTAAAAAATCAAAGTTTTTTTCCTTCTATAATCAAAATCAAGATCCTAAAATCATGCAAAATTCACCCCCAAATTTTCCATCAATCGATTCTTCTGCATTTTCACACCATTCCGCCAACAAATCATCGTATTCCACGAATTCTTCATTCCACTCCGTTGTGTATTCCACCGATGCTACCTTGTAGCCTCCTGTCGGGATGAATCACTCTCTTTCAATCGTATTGTTGTATTCTAATCTCTTCCCTTTTCATCCTCTTCTTTCTTCATGATAATAATGTCGTATTTCTTCTATTTCAATTACATGCATTGAAGTGACCAAGAGGCAACTTAATTAAGTTCGTTGTCACTTTAAAGCTTTCCAAGTTTGCATCTTTCCGTTATTGTTCTTGACTTCCTTAAAGAGATAGCCAAATCTGTGAGCATGCGATGAGCAACAAAGTTGTTCGTGCGGCTGACCAAAAGGAACCCTTGGACAGATCCCTCAAAAGCACTTAAAAAATGCTTATTTTGCCTTGAAGTTCGGTTAGTTTTTGAAAAATGTGCTTTTTCTATATTGATCGGATTGGAATCGAGCATTTGAATGGAATTAGAAGAAATTTGAAAATTAATTAAAGAAAATAGCCTTGGGAAGCACAAAATGATATTAGCACTTGAAAAGGACAAAAAGGAGCTGAAATCCACGTATAAGAGGCATGGCAACACTAGGCTCGATGTTAAAATTGGAGGTTGCAAGACAAGGTAGCACCCAAATGTATTGTTGTAACTAATGAGAGGGAAATAAGAAAAATGGAAAGTGTGTATTTCATTCTAGAAAATTTCATATAAATACATATCTTGAATCTAAAAATAGATTCCACAATGTTAACAACTAAACCTATTAACTCCACAAGAATAGAAACTTAGATAACTAAAAATAACTTCAACTATTTCCTAGAAACTAGGAATTGACTGGACCAACTAAAAAACTAATTTGCAGTTTTGAGTTACTAACATTCTCCTCCTAACTCAAATACTGCAAACACCTAACTTGCTCCTAAGAGCTTGAAAACGACTCACACAAAATCCAGGTTCAGCAAGTGATCATCCATCTTGCTATACCATGCTCTAAGAGCTTGCTTCAACCCATAGAGAGCCTTCTTCAACAAATAATCCTTCTACTCTTGTCCTGGTATGATGAATCCATCTGGTTACTCAACATAGATCTCTTCTTCTAACACTCCATTTAGGAATGCTGACTTCAGATCTAGCTAATACACCTTCCATTCATGTTGGGTTGACACAGCCGGTAACAACCTGATTGTGTCTATTCTTGCAATTGGTGCAAAAGTCTCAGATAAATCAATTCCCCAGACTTGTGCATACCCTTTTTGATGAAAATGCCCCAACCTCTTGTGCCATAACTCAGTGTCATTTATTTGACACTTGAAAGCTATCTACTCCTTCTCGAGTGAATCCAACGAGAAAATCTTGTGCTGCATCTTTATTTTGAACAACTCATTCCCATTTGAATCAGAAATGAGGCACTTTTCTTCTTCAAACAAAACTTTGAATCCCTTCTCTACTAATTGACCAACGCTTAACAAGTTTTGATCAATTTCAGGGACAAACAACACTTTAGTAATCAACTTGATTCCAGCACAGCTCTCTATTGACACTGTGGTCTTCCCCTTTACTTCTAGATACTCACCATTTCCTATCTTCACTCTTGGCTTGAATGACTTGTCAATGTCCTTGAACAACTCTTTGTCATTTGTCATGTGATTGGTACACCCACTATCAACCAACCAACCATCACATTGAGTGACTGATGAGAAGCAAGTAGTCACAAAGAGTTGATCTTCTTCTTGCTATACTACAACATGTGCTCCTCCTTGTTGTTGAATTTTTGCTTTCTTACATAATCGTTCAATGTGCCCCAATAAATGACAGCTTCTACACTTTACATTTGGCCTTCTCCAACATCTGAAATGTGGATGATTCTGCTTCCCACAATGCTTGCATGTACTACCAGCATCCTTTATAGCAGACTCTGAGCTACTACTGCCACTTCCCTTCTTCTCTCTTCTACCTTCTCCCTGCGGCACTCTAGCTTTCAATGCCCCCTCAATGCTTCCTTCTTGTCTTATCAACCTCGTTTGCTCTTGTGCTTGCAAAGCACTAACCACTTCTATCACCTTAAGTTTTGAGAGGTCTTTAATATTTTCTAAGGAAGCAATGGTTGCTTCATATCTCTCATGTACTGAAATTAGAATCTTCTAAACCAATCTATTGTCAGATAAATCGATTCCTAATGCTCTTGCCTTGTTAGCAATCCCAATCAACTTATCTGAGTACTCTTTAATGGACTTATAATCCTTCATTTGCATTCTCTCGAATTCTCGCACCAAGTTCAACACTTTCATGCCTTTAATCCTCTCATCACCTTCATACTCACTTTTGAGGAACTCCCAGATCTCCTTTTTCGACTTCAAGGCCATAATTCTATTGAATATGGCGGGAGACACAGCTACATATAGGCAAACTCGAGCTTTTTCCTTCCTGGTGACTCTCTCCTTGTGAGTTTTGATCTGATATATTGTTGGGTTATCAGGAAGTGGAGCAATCTCATAGTCTTGCTCAATTACTTCCCAATAATCACAATCCTCCATGTAGGCTTGCATTCTGATAGCCCATGCCTGGTAGTTTTCACCATCAAATACAAGTGGAACCAATGAAGAAAGACTATTTGATCCTGATTCCATCTCTAACAACTCTCACAAGTATATCACTCAGTTTCTCTCAGAGATATTTCACTGATCCTCACTCACAGATCTTTTAAGAATTGAGGGCTCTGATATCACTGTTGTTCTAACTAATGAGAGGGAAATGAGAAAAATGGGAAGTGTGTATTTCATTCTAGAAAACTTCATATAAATACATATCTTGAATCTGAAAATAGATTCCACAATGTTAGCAACTAATCCCACTAACTCCACAAGAATAGGAACTTAGACTTGACTACAACTAAAAACAACTTCAACTATTTCCTAAAGACTAGGAATTGACTAGATCAACTCAAAAATTAATTTGCAATTTTAAGTTACTAACAAAATGCTACAAACATCACACAACATATAGCATTGTGTTGCTACGGCATACTAGGTTAATTTTGGGCTAGTGCCATAATGCTATCACTATTTCAGCTTTAGATATTTTCTTCGGTTCTTCAAGTTAGGGCATCAAGACTCTAGGGTTTCGAGGCTTAGAGAGAAACATCAAATCTATTTACAAGTGCTTTTTGAGCCAAAGATTACCAGAGAGCATTGGAGGGTCGTTCTACCTTAGAGATGGAGTTAAATTGTCGAATAACATCGTATTTTCTTCCAGTGTCTTTCATTGTTGCTTGTAGCTTAGTTTTCTGATTATGGTTTTGTCTAAGAAGCTAAGTTAGGTTGATTTTCTTTTCGTTCTAGGGTTTGTGTAGTCATGTGGATGGTTGTGAACCCTTTCGTGAATCTTAAATTTCAATGAGTATTGATACTTTTTAGCATGGTTGTTCTTCCCGTTGTTGAATGCTTGTACAATATTTAGTTGATTTCATGGTTTATTATCTTGATCTATTGAGGGGATTTTAAATTAGATCATACATGTTAGATTAATGTTAAAATATATTAGCGTAATAGGATAACAATAGAGATTGATGATGAAGGGTCCTAATGTTTCACTTAATTGACTAGTTTTAAGAGATTTAGGAATTAGGAATTAGTAATTAGGTGAGAGAAAAAGTTGACTTTGAAATAAAAGAATTTGAGACCTAATTGTTGTATTAATTGGTACAAGAGTTAAACAATTGAATTTATTAAGTTTATTGATGAAATCGATACCTAGGACATCACTTAGTTTAAATTCCTCATACTTGATCATTTTATTTGCTTAGGATTAACTTAGTTTATTTTGCATCATAGTTTCATCCCATAAATAAAATTGGAACGATATCTCAAATAAATAAAAGAATTAATAACATGATTTCTAGATGATAATACTCAGTCTCAAACTATTCTACTATATTGCAATTTGCCACCTGCACTTGAGCTTATCAAGTTTTTGGCATCATGATTGGGGAATCAATATTTTGATTTCTTTTAACATTTATGAGATTTCATGAATCTTAATTTAGGGTGTAAGGTAGTTTTTTATTCTTTTAATTTGTTTTTGTTTTTGTTTTAAGTCTTTTTTTGGTTGATTTCACTCTGTTTGCATGCTTATAAGTGTATGTGGTTAAGTCATGGCCTTTTATAATAAATTATATGTGGCTGATAGGATGTCCCAACCCAACCTAAGTCCAACAACACCAATGTTTTTCAATCCTTATCTTTAACTCCATCCGTTATCCATCCATGACCATGTGAGTTACAATTTCAATCCAACTTGATTGGAGAAGAAACCTTCCCTTGAGCACATGTTGAAAGAGTTTATCTTATAGTGAAAGGTGAAGAATTTCTGGAGAGGTCTAAGCTAGAAAGATTTGATAGGATAGAAGCTCAAGTGGTAGAGAACGAGACTATGATCAACATATTCTGATACTTGACGCACTTAGAGCCTTGCATGAGGAGAATGTTTTTTTTTATGCTAATGAAGTACAGAGATATAGTATGTTGTATTCAAATAGTGAGGATGAGTTGAAGAAATTATAGTCAGACCAAGAGCATGTTTGTGAGATAGAAAGAGAAAATCTGCCTTATATAGGGAAAAATATTCATATGATAGATATTGAGGTTAAGAACCTAGTTTTCCATTTCTGTAGAGTCCTATTGTTGATCTTTCTTTTCCAATTTTTCACGAGCCTTGTAAATATTTTTCTGATTTTAAATCTGCCTTATATAAAGGAAGACATTCATATGATAGATGATCCTAGTTTTCCATTTATATAGAATCTTATTGTTGATCTTTCTTTTCCAATTTTTCACGAACTTTGTAAATATTTTTGTTATTTCATTTATGTTTGTTTTAGTTTACCTTTCATGGCATTCATGATATGTTTTTAGTCTCTCTTACAGGAGTCCTACCACATAAAATACCATTCTACATGTTTGACACATATAGACTACCTTACTAATCAGACCAGTTTTACTCACTCTTTGTTTATTTTTATTTTAATGCATTGGGGACAATGTGTAATTTTCAGTTTGGGGAGGGAGACGTACTACATGCTTGTGTGAATTTGATGTAGTTGCTCATATGATTATATGAATTTTGAGTCTACTTTTTTTTATATTTTTTTCAATTGTAGGATATATGAAATTTTATTAGAGATAATAAGGTACTTTAATGATGAGGAATTCTTATGCATGTTGTGGATTATGATTGCCTATGACTTGTTTTGAATTGCACGTTAGATGATCTACTGTGAAGGGTACCATAGTCATGAATTAATTATTTTTATTTAAGTCCCTCTTGAATTCTTTTGCACTTTGTGCATGTAGCCATTTCATATAAGACCTTGTTAAATTAGCACGTATCATGGAATGGAATCCACTATCACCTCAAAAGGTCCGAATCTTAGTTGAGTTTAGTTGTTGTGTAGTTGATAAAAAAATGAAAAATATATAGAAAAAAAGGTAAAAGAAATTTTTAAAGAAGATTGCTCCTTCCATTGCATGAAGACCTGTCGAAAGTAAGCTTAGACACGTAGTTGGATGTTTTTTATGTGGCCATGTGAGCAAGCCAAAACGAAAACAGTTGTCTTCAAAGTATTCTTGTTTTGTTAGAAAAAAATTGTGAAAAAAAAAATTAACATAGTGTCTTTTTGCTACATGGTTGGTTTAGAAAATTGCTTGCTAGTTTTGTAAAATTAGAGTAGAGGAAAAACTAGAGGAAGTTTTATCAACATTTAAACTATTAAGTACTAAATGAAAAGGACTTCTACACACCTATGAAGAACAAAAAGATTTGACCTTGAAATTTATAGAATGTGTTCGAATGTTTATAGATGTAATATGCTTTTTTGAGTAATAAAGTTTGAGTGAATAACACGTTTAGAATTTTTATTCTTTTTCTCTCGGAACTAATAAAATTCTAGGTTTGGGAGGTGGAAAGTACTCAAAAGTACTTTCTTTGACTTAGATTTTGTTAGTTTTCATATGAAAATGTGTTCTTTGATGCTTTTCCATAGTGATTTTGTAGGAACCGAGCATTTTGGACTAAATCAAAAGAAATTTGAAGATTAATTGAAGAAAATAGCTTTAGGAAAGGCAAAAATGGTCCTAAGGCACAAAAAAAAAAAAAAAGGAAAAAAGAAAACCAAAAAAGGCACGGAAGAAACACTGCAATGCTAGGCTCAATGCTAACCCAAGGCTGCAAAATAGGATAGCAACTAAACGTTATATTCTAGCACTGCAACACTATGAACATCACACAACACATAGCACCGCAACGCTATGATGTGCCATGTTAATTGTGGGCAATGCTGCTTCACTATCACCATCTCTATATATACTTTTTCTCATTTCTTCGATTTAGGGCATTGAGACCTTGGGATTTAGAGACCGAGAGAAAGAGGTCAGTTATTTGTAAATGCTTTTGGAGTCGAAGACAATAAGAGAGCATTGGAGGATTGATTTTGTCTCGAAGACAAAGTCAGATTCTGAAAATCACATTCTTTCATGAGTGGGGTTGGTTATCACGATTAATGATTCTATCTCACGTATACCCATGTCTATCCTTTAATTGATCACTTTTTGTTTTAATAATTAAAATAGCATAACATGTTTTATGATTGCATGTATGGCCAACATTATAATCAACTCCCCACGTTGACAACTTCACAACCTTTCACGATTGGGGTTGGTTATCACTTATCAGAATGTCCAATCCATAGCTTTCAGAGTACTAAATTTCAACTGATTGTATAGCAAGTTTGGCTACCACTGTAGAAATATTTTCTGTTGTTAATTTCAACGATTTATTTAGTCTTTCAAGGGTATTCTTGATATCCATTGCTTTGATTTTTTTTAGCTGCAAACTCTGTAATTCAGATTTAGTTGACCCTGAAAATGAAATAATTGAATTAATTAAATCATATTAACTTTAAAGCCCAAATACCTAGTGTAGATCAAAGAGAATTTACCTGAAATTGGTTGGAAGGCTGCGAAGGATACTCTTTCGGCCAACGATGGTACAAAATTTTGATCAATGTCCACATATATACCCTTTTCAGCCCATGTAAGTGAGTTCATTATTTGAGTCTGCAACAATGCCTCCTTGGGAGCCTGGTGATATGATAACAACGCATATTTTGAACATTATCTAATCTAACATTATTAACGGTGAGTTTAGTATGACTTTGATATATATATATATATACTCGGAACTAACTACAAAACTCCTTCATGATTTTTGACTGATTCCCTGAAGAAGTTATTAAACCTAACTCCAAAAACTACTATAGATTATAATGTTCCTTTCAAGTTAGATATCCCACAAGATGGGCAAAATAGCATTCCAGAAAATTTAATAACAGGAAAAAGTTACAGATGCCCACAAAAATCTGCAGCGTGCATGGAGATGAAATATAAGTAGCCGAAAGCACAATTTTCTACCCTTCCAAACTATCAAAATCACCCAAAATCTACTGCCCTACAAGTGGCTCTTCCAGTTCAATTTCATAGAAATGACTGCGGTTGAGAAAGGGAAAAAATCATACCTTCAGTTTGATCTCCAAACTATTCAAATTATGAAGAACGTCTTTGACGTCTATCACTTTTGAACTTAACCCACATTCATCTTGAACAATATTATCTCTCACCGATAAAATTGTACCTCGCAAATAAGGATCAACCTGGAAAAATCGTATACCATAAGATGGTTAAAATGACCACAAATTAGCATTCTAGACTTTAATGCATTTACTGGTAAATAAATGACTTAAGGAGTGTTTGGGGTAAGGAGTTAGATATTATAGTCCTAGGTTATTATAATTGGGTTATAATATTTTGTATTTGGGGTATAGATTATTTTAGTTTCGGTTATAATAGTATGTGTTTGAAATGTAAACTATTTTAATTTGAGTAGAAAATAATAAAAACTATAACAAAAAATAAAAAAAATGATGAATGTAAAATAGTAAAAACTGTAACAAACAGTAAATACTCTAACAGATAAGGGTTTTGAAATAGTGTTGACTATAGCTAATTAGAGGCATTGAAATAGTATTTACTGCAGCAAAAGGTAGTTATTATAGTATTAGGATAATTCTCGCCCCAAACACCTCCTTAGAGTTCAAATCAATTCACTTATCACTTGCTTGCAAGAGCTCAATAATTTTGACGCGTCCGATTCCTCTGATGGTGACTAACGCCCCCACCTGCAATCTCTCGACCTGCAATTTGCTGAAACTGCTCGTAGATCAAAATATGTTCATGTGTTTACATTAAAAAGTATAGATATATATACAATTTCAATGTTTTGAAACTTACATTCTCAATTAAAACCAAACAAGCATGTCTGGCTGCAAACGATATTTCCCTTGATGAGTCACTGACAGCGACAGGATCCAACACAAAATGCACGAAAAGTTTATTCTTCCTAAATAAGGACTGCAATTAGTATACTCAAGTCAGGGATTTGATTAAATAGAGCAAGTAAATTTTTCTTTTTTTTTTAAAAAAAAAAAGGATGAAATAACACACATCGTGTAATTTTTTTGAACAAGGAACAAAAATTTCATTGATATGTGAAAAGGAAGAAAAAATTCGAAGCTATAACCTCCCTGGGAGAAAGAGGGAGAAAATGAAAAAGAAAAAGAACCAACAATAGAGGAACCAAACAGAAAAATACAAGAACAAAAAATGCCAAAAAAGTAAAACCTAAATACAAAGGCTAACAAACCAACGAATCAGCCACGGTGGACTGAAGCAAGCAACATCAACAAAATTAACTGAAGAATATGATAACATAGATAAATGAAAAGCAGAAGGTAGAAAGATTATCAGCAAGTCAAAGGGTTTGAAGGCTGAGAAGAAGTTCCATCCCTTCCAAACAAGGAGAAATCACTCATCTTCATCATCGCTATTTTGCACAAACTCATTCCTTTGGTTTGTAACGGAGGAACCAAAAAGAATATGAAATATATTACAGGTTGGGGAATGCAGATTCAAAATCTTATCATAGAACAAGGACCAAACTGGCTCCAGCAGCAGAACATACCAAGGAGTTACAGAGTATGTGCTAATTACATGGAATCTGAAAGCAAGCAGATATATACAGAACTTAAGCCACTGATAAGTAGAAAACTTTATGTTGTTTCCATCCCACTTGACTGGAAATAGAACTTAGGGTCTGCATGGAATGATTTTCTAATGGCCTAAAATACTATTTCTAAGTGCAAACAAAAATAATTTTAAGTACTTAGAAAATAATTCCAAACACGCTCATAAGATTATGAACTTAATTACTTACTAGCACATTATATCCGTTTTTAAAATTGTTCTAGTGGAGATATATCCCACCGGCACCGAGATGCTAATGCATAACAAAAGATTTAAGACGCAGTTGATGGACAACCTCACAAATTAAAACACAAAACAGCTACATAATCTTAGGAAGATATATACATCATAAAATTAATCAACCAGTAATATTTATACCACAAATATGACAATATTATATGAAATAAATTGTGTCCAAAAAGTAAGTACCTCGTCCAATAGAGCTAGATATCTGGCTTCATACAGGTGCAGTGTTTTACTCTCCGACGGAACAAGCACCTGAAAAGCAAGGTAAGAAACTGAAGTAGAGAAGGCGAAAGTGGAATCAAATATTTGAAGGGACAGTAATAAATTAAAAATTGAATAGGGTTGGGGATTGAAGTAAATGCAGAGTAAGGGGTGGTTGATTTACTTCATTGACGCCAAAGGGAAGCAGCGGAAGGTCTAGAGAGGTGGCATACACAGACAAATTACTCCATCTTCTCTCGGAAGAAACAGAAAATAGAGGAGCTGGTTGCGATTGCGAATGAAATATTCTGTTGCTGGTGAAATGGCGTTCAGGAGTGAAGGGGAACCTGCTTCTACTTCTGGGAAGGAATGAAGAAACTCTCCTCCGATTGCAAACCAAAGTGGAGGAACCACCAAGATTCACAGAGATCCCACTTTGAACGTTACAACTCACGCTACCCATTATCCTCATCCTACCCATTACCATTTCTTCTCTTTCTCTCCCTCTCCTTATATACCATACACTGAGTCACAGTTAGTCGTGTTTCGCACGCCCAATAACCATTAGGAAATTTTCCCAAAATGACTCAAAAATAAAAAAAACTATTTTATAAATGACCATTTTCTAAAAATTTATCTACAATTAACCTTTTGTCCATATAAAATATCAATTTCACTTCTAATTTAGAAAAATTATCCTTACCACTTTTATGAATGTTTTACTAAGGATCATTTACCTAACTTTTCGCTTACCTCTCTCATTGTGTGATTTTGCTCTCAAGTATCTCTCGTTTTCTTTCGTCGTCTCCCATCTTCATTTGAGTGTTTGGCCACCTTCTCGTTGCTCATTTCTACACATTTTCCATTGTCATCGTGATTTGAAAGGTATATGACTCTTCTCCTTAAATGCATATTGATATTCATTTAGGGTTCTCGCCGGTTGTTTAGGGTTTGCGCCTATCTTTTGTTAAACGATCTCTCAATTTTTATTAAATGATTGTGTATTCGCTCATAATCGATTGTTTAGATAGTCCTATACGAGCATTTAGTATTTTTCAAATAATCAGTTAGAGAAACTTAAACGATCATTTTAGATAAAGATGTGCGATCATTTAATTTTGGTTACGTGATCATTTAGTTCTTGGTTATGCGATCATTTAGTTTTTTTGCATGATCGTTTAGTTCTTTGTTATGTGATCGTTTAGTTTTTTGTTATGTGATCGTTTAGTTCTTTGTAATTGGGATTGTTTAGTTTTTTTGTTACACGATCATTTAGTTGTTTATTGTGTGATCGTTTAGTTTTTTGTTATGCTTTTTGTTATGCGATTTATTTGTTTTTGTTATGCAATAATTTAGTTATTTGTTACACGATTGTTTAATTTTTGTTATGCGATTATTTATTTTTTTAGGCGATCGTTTACTTATTATGTTAATGTATACGTTTGTTACAGATTGCTAAGATGGTCGTCTCTACTGAGAAATATTTCCTTGTTAGAGATTCTTGCCAAGTCCACAGAATTGCATCGATGATTAAGAATAAGTTGAAAGACGAGCAGATAAGAATGTATAGGAAATCGACCTTGAGTCCACTGTTGGACGTAGATCTTCTATTTAATGGGCAACTTTTCCATCATTTTCTATTAAGGGAGGTAATGGATACGAACCCAGACGTTATATCATTCAACATATTGAGGAAGGAGGTGACATTCTCCCAAGGTGATTTTAATTTGATAATTGGGTCGTGGCCGACCAAGAAAATAATAGAAAGAGAAACAAGTGGTGAGAGACTGTGACAACTCATTCTTGAACCGAAGGATCCAAATGATAAGGATAGTTCTTGCAAGGACGTGGAGATTGCATTCGAGAAATTCGCTTTTACAAACGATGAAGATGTCGTTAAGGTTGCATTGGCATTATTCATCAAAATGGTGATGATTGGAAAAGACAAGAAAACCCAATTTGATGTGAAGACATTTGAGATTGCCAATGACCTTGAAGTTTTTAGACATTATGACTGGTCATCCGTCTTTTTTAAACGTAAATTGAATAGCATGAAGACTATCATGCACGGAAAAAAGGAGGCACATGAGATAAAGAAAGCAGAAAATGTTTATCATGCCTCATATTAATGTATAAAAGGATTTGCATTTGTATTCCAGGTATGTACTTTCGTTTTCACTTCACTTTAATCTACATTGAATTTGTGTGTTATGTATGTGTAACAAAGCTCTCATATCATAGGTGTGGGCTTATGAAATTTTATCCTCATCAAATAAGTTCATAGCCACCAAAGTCAGCAAGGCTGCAATTCCTAAAATTCTTAGATAAACTTTTTCTCGTGCTTCATCTTATAAAATCATTGAGTAAGAATATTTTTCAGCCAAAAAAAAGTAAGTAATTCTTGGTATCCATCATAGTTTCATGCATTCTGACTTACTCATTTGCTTATGTACAGACTATTTATTTTGACGAGACTTGTACCGAGTGTCGAAGAGATAAGATACAAGAAGAACTGACTGGAAGGACTCGTTGTGATGCATAATGTTGAAGAAAGAAGGATTGAGGAGGTTGAGAGGCACGATTACTCTTCATTCAACTTTATATTTACGTATTGCTTTGCCCCAGGATGCAATTATGGAGCCAAAAGAACTTGCTTCTAAGATCCAGCCAAAAGGTGTGGAAATGGAAGATGGAAAAGTGGCAAACTAGTTGGATTAAGAGGCACATATGAGGTTTTGGGTAGGCTCTTCTTACTTTATTGACTATATGCTTGGACAACATGAAGAATACAAACAACATGGACGGAAGTTGAATTCATATTTGGGCCAATCAACATCAAACAACACTGGCTCATGCTTACCATCAATCTAAAAATGTGCAATATCTATGAATTTGACTCCATTCCTAACTACATCGGTAGCGACATAATTGATGGTTATCTTTAGCTGATGGCCAAATCAATACCTTCAATGTTGATTTCCATCAAATATGATGAGTGATATAGAAAATTCAAGTACGAGCTATGGGAAGTGAACAGATCGAAGAACACTCCAACAAGGTAAGTCTCTTGACTGTGACATTTTTTGTGTTAAGTTTGTAGAATATATTGTAACTGGTAATAGGGATAACTAAGAATAGAATAATATGGAATTGTTTAGGAAATAATAAGTTGCCAAGTTGTGGGCTAATCAATATATATGGTAATTTGTACTTGAATTTCTTGAACTGAATTTGCATTGTATATTTATGTTCAACTAAATAATATTAAAAACAATACAATAAATAAACTAAAAAGAAAAAAAAAACATAAATAAACGATTAATCATAAATAACTAAACGAACATCCATAAACAACTAAACGATCATACCAAATAACTAAACAATCTTCCATAAATAACGAAACGATCATCCACATATAACTAAGCGATCATTCATAAAAAATAAACAATTGCCTATAAACAAGTAAACGATCACCCACAAATAAGTAAACGATCACACATAAATAAATAAACGATCACAAACAAATAAGTAAACGATCACACATAAACAAGTAAACGATCACCCATAAATTACATATCATCGAGCCTAGATGGGCCCGTGCCATGAGTTATTAATGTCTGTTTGCACGTTTCTTTGTTATGACCTCTCTGACCACATCATGTACACTTGTGGATTTTTCGTGGCTCTTCTCTGTTGCGTTTTATATCCTAAAACTCGTGGTTTGTAAACAATAAACTTACTCTATAAATCAATAAAGTTGTTATTGAAGTTTTGATTCAATAAAATTGTTATTGAGTATATGAATTGCTTATTTCGTTTTAGAAATAAATCCAATAAACTAAAAGATCCATGACTATTATGTGAGCACTCAAACTTTATGTGAAGACATAAGAGTGGATCAGGTTCGAGTAAATAGTCAAAATGATCTATAGTATACGAATAACGTTGGGTGCCTTATTATCGTAACACTATTGGATGTGCCTCACTCTGTAGTTGTTATAATGAGTTATAAAGTGCCACAAACGAAGTGATCCTGATTCTTTCATATGGTGACATGAGGAGTGAGGGGATCCTATGCAATGAGTTTGCATAAGATCGGACCAAGAAATAAGTCACTCTTACTTTATAACGTTGTTTACTATTTAAGACTGACTATTTCATAGAGATGACTTGGGTAACTTGACCTTAATCCTAAGCTAACTGTGACCTCCTATTTATTTGAGATTATCCTTAAATTTTCATAGGTGAGGGTTGGTTCAATAGCGCCAGCTCAATAAGCCTATCATTTCAGGAGTAAGACCAAGTTGATACCTAGGAAAATAGAGTGCAAGATGGAATTCATTCCAACCGCTTTCAGGGATAGTAAAGAGGTTATTTCCTTAAATGCTGATTCTGAGTCTTGAACATGGGGCCCCGCACTCTCATTGGGCCGAAAGAGATATAGTTTGTTAATTGGATCACAAACAACTTGTTCATTAGAAAATTAGTGGAACTTAAGAAACAAGAGGTAATCTCGGGGGTAAAACAACTATTGACCCAACAGTTATTACGAACAACCTGTGAAGGGTTAACTTACTAATCATGGTTATATCGAATGGACATAATATATCTATAGTGAGGGGAATGCAACTACTGGGCTTTAGTGGAGTGACCCAGCAGTTGACGAATGGGGGTTAATTCGGTGTAAAAAGTTTAATAAATTAATCTTGGATCGTTGGAGCTCATGAGCTGTAGGTCCATTAGGTTCCCCTACTAGCTCACAAACGGAACAAGCCTTAAAATAGCATGATAAGTTAATTTGAATCGTTCAAATTTGAATTAAAAGAATTAGTAATTATATGCGATATAATTACACGTTTAATTATGGAATTAAACGAAATTGGAGAATCGATTAATATTTAAATATGATTTAAATATTAATTTCATGAATGGAGATTCATGGTGATGGAACGGGTGATAAATTGATTTAATATTTGATATTAAATAATAGAATTAATTAAATTATTTAATTAATTAATTATTATTCATTTTATTAGAAAAATTCATTATTAAATTAATTTTCATAAAATTAAAAAAAATAGTTTTAATTAAAAGAATTAAAATTAAAAAATGATTTTTGATTTTGAAAATCAATTTCAAAATTAAAAAGAAAATTGAAAATGGAAAATCCCATCCCACTTTCAAGCTACCAAGTTAGTCACCCTTCCACTCCCAGTTCCAGCTCATTTTTTAAGGAGGAGCTGGAATTACTTCAGGCAATCAATTCTTGTATGAATTTTCAATATAAAACACTAAGATTTGAGTGGAAAAAGGTATGCAAAAATACCTAATTTTTGCTGAAGTTTCAAGTTTGAAGAAGGATTCTTCAACAGTAATGAATCAGTGACCTTTCTCCTCCTTTCCCTAAATTCCAGCTAGTTTTGAGTCCCACAATTCAATCTAAGGCTCCTAAAGGATATTAAAAAAGCTCTAGTGGTGGTCTACAACCAGAATTCGAGAGAATTGCAGCTGAATTTTGTTGAAGAAGAGGATCTTCAAAGGTATGTTTGAAACCCTCTTTTATCATTTGATGAGCATGCTTACTTATAGCTAAAATAGATGAACTAGAGTGCTTAATGATTCAGTTTTCTTCTGCTACACGTTTATAGAAACTAACACTCTCCAGCAGAAGGTATCCTAACGATTTGACGTCTACCCGCACTTGGTACCTTTCGTGGTGGTAGAATTTCAAAGTCTTCAAAATCTGATCTTCGACTCCATTCTTGTCTATGTTCAACAGGAAAGATTGGTTTTGCATAAATAGCAAGCACACTCTCAATTATAAACCATTTTGCACGTAATGTTTGAACATTAATGTTTCTAAGGGTTGTCGCAGATATTTTATGAGAGCATGGGATCTCCATGCAATTGAACTCCATACATGTACATACCCGTGAACAAAGATGAACCAACCCCTCCAAATATCCATTGTCCATATTAATTATAAGCATCTTCATCGGGGAAACACAATATGTCCTAGACATCAGTATGATTCCTTAAGAATAATCATTGCGTAATCCATACTCTTTAGCGCGTTAAGCCCATTTGTAACTTATATTCACTCCAAAATCTTGTCGGATGTCTTTAATTATAATCCTCGGGCGGTATGTTCGACCAACTTGTTTGTATTTGAACTTGATTAAGTGTCCAATAATCCAACTTTTTGCTTGTCAATGATTACACATTCTCATTTCAAGAGAACATGTATGTTCACTTGGATATTTTGTAACTTTAAAAGAATCACTTTCTTTCAATTTTTTTGCACGAATCCTCCACTTGCATTCCACCACTGAACACCATATAGTTAGCAAGCTATTCCTTAACTTCTCTACACGATAGTTGAAGTTCTTTTTTATTGCAAGGATTGACAATTTAACTGACAAGTCATATTTTGAAAAGAAAATTTGGCCGACCTTTTTATCCTCTCATTCAAACAGTCATGAGGTTGTCATACGATGGGCTTTCTAATGGTCTGGGTATATCTAAAACTGGTTGGGTTGGAATGATGGAATGAATTTGAATCGAACGCAACACCACTGGTGGGACGTAAGCAGGTGGGGTTGGAACATGAATGCAAGGTTTTGGAGGAGTTTGTAGTCCTGAAGATTGTCCATATTCATGGTCAGTATCGAACTGCAGAGTACATTTGGGTTAATTGTTATGAACAAACCAAGCTTCACTTCAATCGTCCTCCAAGTTACATGGCTCAATATGATCATCCAACGAAGACATGGTGGGAATATTACGCGTTGGAATGGTTGCAAACCCAAAGTTTTGACTGGTTGGAATGGGTTTATTCATTGGATTGCACTGCTTGTAAGTATTCTGGCAAGCATTCTCGGCGTGTATTCCATGGCTTTCGCAAGTTGTAACTGATATAAATAATGGCATCTAGGATGTATTACTGTCTTTAAAAAGAAGCCAAGATCTTCATCGTCAACTATGTCAATTAAGGAATAGGGACTAATATAATGTAACAACAATTGATATGTTTATCGAACATATCTGGTTTAATATTCAGTCAATGGTGCATAATATTCACTAATTCACTGACCGTTATATCATTTTTGACCTTCAGACTTTTCATATGACCTCCAACGTAATTGCTTCTGGATTGGTCCCACACTATAACAAATAGGACTTATAATAGCTTTTGAATATAACCTTTTAGAAAATAGGTTATGGAATATCACACAAAAAAGCGGAAAATGTTGAAAATGAAATTTTGAGGGGCACCAAAAATTTTCGTGTGAAGTGCCATAAGCCTCACTCCATCAAAGCACAAAAATCTTTGTTTTTTTCCCTTTTCACTTATTTCCTCCCCTCTACAAGCAAAAACCTAAATTCTTCTTTCTCTCAAATCCCTACCACTGTTTCGCTTGCTGTCGAGAGATGAAAAGCTTGGAATTATTTTTTTTATTTGCAATACATGAGGAAATACATCATTGACAATGGTTGTTTCTACAGGGGAGTCTAAACCAATTTATAAGATTCATGTTCCTAGGTGTCTTTGCTCTCAAGAAGGGTTATTGACTTGTGCAATTTCTCCAAAAAATGAGCTCTTGTCTACCATAGTAGTAAAGGTACTATTGAGATATGTAGGCCTTAATTTATGTATTATGCATATATTTAGGCTATAATTAGGTTATCGTCCTTTCTATAAATTTCATATGTAAATCTCAAGTTAATATACAAAAATTATTCAGTCAAATATTGTTTCCACATGGTTTCAGAGCCCAAATCCTAGGGTTTTATACTTCTCAATGTACTTCTTTTGTCAGCTCTCTACCTCTAGCGAATGGTCGTTGATGGAGGCAGATCCATCTTTGATCTACACTGCTCTGCCATATGCACAAATCCAAAGCTTCCCTACCCTTTGTCCAATCACACGTGCTTTCATCGTCGACCATATTGTGCATTCTATTCAGATTTGAACGTTTATATGTGCAACTTCTTCTAGTGTTGGTGTTCGACCATTCAAACTCGATCTAGTCTAGAACTCGATCCTTGATCGAACTCTATCCAAGTCTTGATTCAGTCCAGAACTCGGTCCGATCTAAAACTCCCCCACTGTGAAGAACTCGATGCTCACCTAGATCTGGTGCAAAATAAAACCCACTCGATGCTCCCCCGCAAAAAAAATGTTTGTACATATAAACGCAATGTTTTCTCTTATGTATTGTTATTTTGCGTTTATTGTGTGTTTCTTTACCTCTTTCATTTTAATAAGTTCGTTTATTCGAGAAAAACTATTATTGTTTACTTTGTTATCTTTGTTGTGGAATTTAGATTCTTGATTTTAACATTATTTTCTTTCTTCTCCCTTCAGTTGAGTAGTTTTTCATTGGTCAAGATGGTGGTATACAGATGATTCTTAATTTTGAAAGAGTGAGGTATATGATTTGCTTTTGACTTTTTAATTAAAGGAGTTTATATTTATTTAAGACTTGTTTATGTAAGTTCTTAAATTTCACATATTCTGATTTTTATTTAAATTTGTGTACGAGTAGGTGTTGTAATTAGTCACTTAGGACATGGATTTTTTTTATTACAGCTAATTAGCCTTAATATACTATCTTTGGTTGATATTGTTACCCAAATATGTGGAAATTTGGTTGCATCTTTAGTGAGTTGTTGTGATGCTGAATTGGTCAATTTTTTGTTACTTAGTTTGTTGAAAGTAATAAATATTTCTAGACTTCTTTTTACTAAAAGTTGTGAGAAGTTGTACGTTTATATACTTTTAGAACTTTGTATGAATGTAATTTAACGCGTGGATTTGAAAGACTTCTTAGTAGACAATCTATTTTAAAATGTGCATCAATCATGCCTATGCGTTCAACCTATACTTAGTAATTATACTCTTCCTTCCTTTGCTAATTTTCAAATCATAATTTTTTAAGAAAACGAAAGGACTCTTACAGGACAACATTAACAAAAACAATTTTTTTTTTGAAGATTTTGGGATGAGAGGAATTCTAGGTTTTTCAATGGGAAAAAAAAAATCCCTTAGAGATGTTCTTGATTTATCCATCCATTTTCAATGTCATTTTTTGGTGTAAAGGTCCAGAATTTGTTGATAATGGTTCTCGTGATTTCCTACTCTTAAGCTTGGTCCAATGATCTAGTGGATGATAAAGTGAGAAAGGAAGTTACAAGATTGACAATGAATGTGGTTATGGATAAGACATTCTACACCGATTCGAACAGGAGAGACTTTTAAAGTGGGTAATAACATAAAAATGCTCAAATTTCAGTTCAAAACATCTTTTAGAATATTTTGAATTATCGCTTTCTTATTCTTTTGATAAAAATTTCCTTTTCTTCTCTCTTGTTCTACACTATTTCTCTTCTCACCTTCAATTGTTTCTTGCTTTGTTTTACCATGAGTATTATTTGTAAGTTTATGACTATAGACAAGATTGGAATCTTTTTGTCAATGAACCGTAGATATAAAAGTATTATTTTAGCATGTTTGTCATGCTTATTTTTTGCTTTTTTCTTAATGGGTAAACAAGTTACACTTTGCTTTATTGTTGATTTCAATCTATTATTAGAATTGTAAAACATCTCCATATTTTACATATTGTTCCGAATTTGTTTTTAACATATTTATTCATTGTGCCTTCGTTTCTATTTTACTACTATTTTCATATGTTTAGAGTCCATGACCATTGCTTATATTATTATTGCCTAATTGGCAATTATTTCAATGATCTATAAAGTTTAATGTCAACTTATCCTTCCTGACCAATGCTTATATATATTTGTTATATTAAGAATAGCTAAAATGAATGACAGACTCATGAATTTAGAGGTAATTAAAGGTTTAATAATTGTGTTTATGTAACTTTGTCGATTATTAATGAACTACATATTTTTTAGGTTGTTTTGAGAGTCAAAATGACAACTATGTACTTTTTATATAGTTTTGACATTCAATTGTGGTTTGAGAACCAACCTGATGTTAATTCACTTTTTATGTAGGTAGATGAAGATCAAAGATGGAAGCTCAATTCCATGATGGTATAATCCTCAGAACTTGATGAATTTTGTATTTTGTGAATCTTGTCTAGTTGAAAATTACATTTGATGTATTTTTTGTATTATTGGATAATAGTTTTAGTTTCTAATATAAATTGATTACTAAATTTTCAATAATGAAAGGAAATCATTGTATTTAATCCATACATTGTGAATTATTTCAAATGTCTATTTAACTTAAAACAAGTGTTTGTAATGTAAATGAACATAATTTCAATGCTATTTGTTATAACATAAGATTAAAGCTATATATATGATATAATAGCCTTAAAAAAAGGTTATCATATGTCAAATAAAGCATTAAGAAAATGCTATTATATAATAAAGATAGAACTGAGAGCAAGCTATTTTATGTTAAAGATAGCTTTAATGACTAATGCTATTGAATATTTTCATAGCCATGTATACATGTTATATCTCCATTCTCTATTATAGTATCCATTATAGCTCTACAAAAAGGCTATAAAAAGTCATAGACTTTTAATAACATAGGCTGTCAGGACCTTCGAAAAAACTATGAAAGGTCTTTTATAGCCTTTTCCATTAGCTATTGTATCTATTATTTCTTGTAGTGCCCTTCTCCACTAAATCGTACAAAGATGCGAAATAGAGTCATTGATTTGCAATCGGATTAGCAAATTTTAAGTAATATCCTAAAGGAATTCGTTAAGGTTTGTGGGGAAAACGGGGATCGGACCCAAATCCCAAAAAATAAATAATTGAACATTTTACAGAAAAATATAGCCATTATGCATTTAAAAATGAAATTACAGCATGCAGATTAAATAAAAAATAGGGAAGAAAAATACATACCTTTGAAAAATACCTTCTTCGCATAATTCCCTCGATCCACGATCATGAATGCGTCGATCTAGATCTTGATCTCCAAACCAAGACTCTTGGGATTGAGAATTCAAGCAAGAGTTGTGGGCTTTGGTTGAATTCTTGGAAGAATGAATGAAATTAAGAGAGAAAGAAGAAAAATTTCTTCTCTCTATTTTCTTGGAAAACCCCAAAGAGAGAGCTCTGTCAAAAGCTAGAATTATGGAAGAATAAACTAAACTTAAACTTCCACTTACGGGTTGAGAGAGATCAGGGGAGGGAGTTGTAACTCCCTCCCATTAATTAAAATAAAATAAAATAAAATAATTTAATTAATAGTAGTTATATATATATAATAACTACCTTATATATAATTCCTTAAGGGAGCAATTTATCTACTTACCCCGACATCAGGGAATGAACGAATTTCATCTGTATTCCCATCTCCTCAATTAGACGAATCTCCAAAATGGTAGGCATATTGAGTTGAAAATCTGGCCATTCTCACCCATACAAAATAATGACCGCCTTCATAGGTAGGAGTTCACAACTGACTCAGGACTCAAGTCATGTCACCTTGGTCATTCTGGTGAAATATAAATCTATATTATTAACGGTGTTATATAATGAGACTAATCATTTTGTGATTCGGTCTAATATAAATTCTTTGTATAGGATACCTCCGCTCACATGTCTCCACATGAATGATCAAGATCAGATCATTTGTTGCACTTTCCAACACTTATGACATCTACAAAGCAGGTCATATTCGTAGTGTCACCAGGATAAGGTACCCAGCCTTATCCATCTAGTACAAACTGTTTAGGTTATCATTTAAACATGACTCACTCGTATGTCTCTAAGGTAAGTGATTTACTACCAGTTCGCCTTCGAACCCAAGTTAGTGTTAAGATTGTGATTGCACTGAAAGTATGATTCAATTTGGATGGGTTGAATTACTATGACTTGCTATGGTTGGATTGTTGAGGATGTTTTGGAAACTCGTGTTTATGTTACAAAAAATATGATATTATGTGATTTTTTCCAATATTTGATTGATGGATGGATTGTTGAGACTGTTCTAGAGGCTCATGAGAATGTTGTAAGATTATCATTGCATGTTTATGTCGATGTTAGACTGATAGTGACTATTAGTGTTCTTAGCAGGTTACGTACATCGCATGTTGTGAACTTTCGAGTTCACACCTTATGTTTATGTTTCGATGTTTCTTTAGGATCACCATGTATGCCTCAAATTGTGACCCTTCGGGATCACAACTTATGAAAGCGTCCCTCGGGTTACGCTGGCAAAAGGTTCCTACTCTCAAGCTAGACCATGTTTCTAGCTCTAACTGGACCCAGAAGAGGCATTTTTGGACGAATCCTTCCCAACATAGCTGATTATGTGGATAAATGCTTAATTTGTCAGCAGATTAAGCCAAAATGTCAGAGACTAGTGGGATTACTTAATCCACTCTCAATACCTGAGTGGAAATGGGAACATATAACGATGGATTTCTTTTTTGGATTACCTAGAACCTCAAGTAGTTATGACGACAACTGGGAAATAGTGAACAAACTCATGAAGATAGCCAGATTTCTTCCAGTCAAGATGACATTTGCACTTGACAAGTTGGCCAATCTATATGTAGACAGGGTAGTGAGTTAGTACGAAGCACCGGTGTCAATAGTGTTAGATAGAGATCCTAGATTTACTTCTAAGTTCTAGCCATGGTTATAGGAAGCTTTAAGGAATAAGTTACAATTTAGTACGATATTTCATCATCAAACAAATGGTCAGTCAGAAAGGACCATTCAAACATTGGAAGACATGTTAAAAGCTTGTGTGTTACAATTCAATGGTGGTTGGGACACACAATTGTCTCCAATGGAGTTTGCATAAAACAATAGCTACCATTTCAGTATTGGAATGGCACTATATGAGGCTTTATATAGGAGACAGTGTAGAACTCTAGTCTATTGGAATGAAGTGGGAGAAAGGAAGCTGATAGGGCCAGAATTAATCCAAATGACGTCAGAAAGTGTTTAGTTAATCAGAGAGAACTTAAAAGTAGCTCGAGACCGTCAAAAGAATTATATAGACAGAATAAGAAAAGAGTTAGAATTCGTAGTTGGAGATCAACTTTTTCTTAAGTTATCTCCATGGAAGGGTGTGTTATGCTTCGGAAGGAAAGGGAAACTGAGTTCGAGGTATATTAGGCTCTATGAAATCATGGAACGAGTGGGACTTTTAGCTTACAAACTAATGTTACCTCTGGAGTTATCTAAGATAGATGATATCTTCCATGTATCTATGTTGAGGAAGTATGTTCCTGATCCATCACATGTTCTTCAGGATCAACCCATTCAGCTAAAAAAGAACTTGACCTATGACGAAGAACCAGTGAAAATACTAGACAGAAGAGAACAGGTGTTGAGGAATAAGACAATTCCTTTAGTAAAGGTATTATGGAAGAACCATGGAGTAGAAGAAGCAACATGATAGACAGAGGATCAGATGAGATCAAATATCCCCAGATATTCGTGTAAGAAGCTTAGCTAAATTTTCGAAGACAAAACTTTTCTAAAGGGAAGGTAAATTGTTAACCCTAAAACCAAAATTCTTAAGTAACACATTTGAAATTCATAAATGTTGTTCTTGTTGTTGATGTTGTTGTTGTTGTTATTGTGTTGTTGTAGTGTTTGAAGAAAATTTTCTAAGTAATTAAGTTTCTATAGAGGAAGAACAAAGTTTTAGTTGGAAACAATGTACGTGTAGGAAAAGAGAGCTCTCGGGTCTAGTAAGGAATTCTCAAAACTTAGGCAAATTTTTTAGGGTATGGACATAAAGAAATTAGGCGTGGAGGCCTAGTGATGGAAAGTAGGCAAAGACCTTGATGGTGAGTCATGGAAGGCTTGCCAAGTGAGGGAGGAACGTACAAGGTGTCTTAGGCGACAAAAAGGTCTTAGGTGATGGACGTTGGCATGACTTAGGCGATGGCATGAGAAAGGGGCTAGGTAGGCGATGGTTTGGAGGTTAGTAAACGTTGGCTATGGCAATAAGACTTGAGGCATAAGGTTGAGTTTTTTTCGGTGTTGAAATGCCGAGAAATCATATCTGTTAAGACTAATTAGTGGGCTAAGTGGCAACATTAAAGGTGTTAATCAAGAGTTAGTGGGCGAGCTATCAGCAAATTAGGCATTTTAAGCATATAAGACTTAGTTTAAAAATGAGCTGGAAAGAAAAGAGAAAGGTTTTGCCAATCTACTCGTACCACAGGAGAGATTTTGCAGTCAAATGAAACCTTATTGAGTGAGGAAGAATATTTGAGGCTACTGAGAAGAATCTCCCACGAATTGACGGTGACATCTTGAAGAAATCAAAAAGCGTTCCATTCTTTAGATCAATCGAAGCAAGCTATAAAGATTGGTGAATTTTAAGTTCTATTAGTTGTTATTAGTTGTAACAAGTTTTTTCTATTTTTTGTTAGTTGTTATTAGTTGTAACAAGTTTTTGTTATTTTTTGTTATTTTTGTCGATATCCTCATCGGTAGTTAACTGCTCTTGTTTCTCTTTTATTGTACATCTATATAATATATCTTTACTGTCATTAAATAAATGAGAGAGAAAAGTATTATTTACTTTTGGCTTTTCCATTTCCAATATGGTATCAGAGCGAGAAAATTCCCCAAATCCCTAAATTTTTCCCCCCTTTCCTCTTCCCGGGCGAAGTCAAAATGGTTTTTCCCGAGACACCTCTTCGTCCTCCGGCCGATCCATTTTCCTCAGTCGATTTTCCGACTACTAAGCTTCCACTTTCTCATGCTGATCAGTACACTCCCTACGCTCTTCATCATAGTGATACTTCCAATCTTGTTCTTGTTTCTGAACTTCTCACTTATGACAACTACGTTTCTTGGAGCAGATCGATGGTTCTTGCCCTCTCCATCCGAAAAGAACTTGGTTTCATTGATGATTCTCTCCCTCGACCCACAGGTTATCTTCTTCCCTTATGGATTCGCAATAATAATGTTGTTGTTGCTTGGATTCTCAACTCTGTTTCTAAGAGTATTTCTTCAAGTATTCTTTTCACCAAATCGACTCAAGCAATCTGGCTTGACCTTCAAGATCGTTTCCAAATACGCAACGGACCTCGTATTTTTCATCTCAAACGCGAGATATCCAGCCTCAAGCAAGATCAAGACTCCGTCACTATGTATTTTACTAAAATGAAGTGTTTCTGGGATGAGTATGTTTCCTATCGCCCTGGTTGTATGTGTGGGCATTGTACCTGTGGGGACATCAAATCCATGGAAGACTTTCTTCAATTCGAGTATCTCCTCTGTTTTTGATGGGGCTAAACGACAGCTTCAACCGTACTTGTTCTCAGCTTCTTATCATGGATCCGCCTCCACCTATTAATAAGGCTTTTTCATTTGTTGTTCAACAAGAACAACATCAATCCCTTGCTAATCCTCCTTCTTTTGTTGTTACATTGGCTGTGCAGAAGAATGATAACCCTTTGCAATAGAGTCATCACCAGCCCTCTTCGAAGCAGACTAAAAGTCGCCCTGTTTGCACCTATTGCAACATCACTGGTCATACTGCTGATAAATGCTACAAGCTCCATGGATATCCACCAAGCTATAAGCATAAAGGACGCTCAAATCAAGTTCATAAGCAACATCCTTCCTCCAATTCATCTACTAATCCTGTTGATTTTACCTCTTTCTCGTCCCTTGCTCCATCTGGGAATATAATTACTAATGACACTCTTCAGCAACTCCTCACTATGTTGCAATCCAAGCTTAATATCGCCAAGGCCGAAACTGATTCAGTCACACATGTAGCAGGTAATTCTTCTCAAATTCTCTCTAATCATGAATGGATCATTGATTCTGGGGCTTCTACACATATATGTTTCCAAAGGCATTTATTTCGCGAGCTTCTGCTGACTAGTACGACTGTTGTTCTGCCTGATAACATAAGAATTTCAGTCTCTTTTATTGGCACCGTCACACTTTTTGGGTCACTGCATCTTCATCATGTTCTATATGTTCCAGAATTTCAATACAACTTACTTTCTATCAGTGCTTTAACATCTGATGGTATTATCTTTGTCCATTTCTCCACTGATTCTTATGATATTCAGGCAAAGTCCACTTTGAAGACGATTGGCAAGGGTAGGTTGCTTGATGGTTTGTATATTGTTGAGCAACCTCACATTAATACAGTACCTTCTCATGTTATTACTACTGCTTTTTCAAATAATTCTTCCTTATGGCATGCCAGGCTTGGACATCCATCCCTATTTCGATTATCTGCTTTGAAACATGTTTTATATTTTGATTCTATTTCTTTGCATAGCACATTCCCTTGTGACATTTGTCCTTTAGCAAAACAAAAGAAATTGTCTTTTGAATCGCATAATAATAGATCATCTGTTGTTTTTTACTTGATTCATGCTGATATTTGGGTTCCTTTTTCTACACCTACTCATGCTGGACATAAATTTTTCCTTACTATAGTAGATTATCACAGTCGTTTTACTTGGGTATTCATGTTGAAATCCAAGTTTGATGTTTTGAAGATTATACCTCAATTCTTTTCATATGTTGAGACTCGATATGATAAGAAAATCAAAGTGTTCCATTTTGATAATGCTCCTGAACTTTCCTTTGTTGAGTTTTTCTTACAAAAAGGGGTTTTACATCAATATTCTTGTGTGGGCAGACCAGAACAGAATTTTATAGTTGAACATAAGCATCATAAATGTTTCCTGAGCATTGTTCTTTCAATCCAGAGTCCCTCTCAAATTTTGGAATGAATGTGTTTTGACTGCAATATATTTTATTAACAAAACACCTTCACCTATTCTGGGTTGGAAAACACCTTATGAGTTATTGTAAGGTACTTTGGCTGATTATTCTCTTATTAGAACTTTTGGGTGCCTATGTTTTGCTTCTACTTTGTCTCATGGTCGATCCAAGTTTGCTCCACGGGCTGTCTTTGCTGTCTTTATTGGTTATCCACCAAGTATGAAGGCTTACAAACTTTTTGATATCACTAGTAACAAGTTCTTTGTTTCCCCCGATGTTGTTTTCCATGAACATTTATTCCCTTTTCATAAAGTGACCTTGGAGACTGTGCAACCCAACCCTTTTCAGCATATTGTCCTTTTTATAGCCCTTTACATTGATTTTTCAGCCCACCCTCCCATTGCACCCTTCTTACCTTCCACTCCCATTGAACCTTTTTCTTCTACAAATCCTTCCCCATCCATTCTCTGTTCGATGCCTCCTACATCTACATCTTCAATTTCTTCACCTGTCACATCCCCCCTCCCTTTCCACTGTTCTTTCATCTCAACAGCCTTCCCCTTCTTCCAACCTAAATACTCAACCCTTTGCTGCACCCAGAAGGACATCCAAACCAATCAAACCCCTTTCTTACCTTAAAGACTATCACTGCAGCCTCACATCCCAAACTTCTTTTCCAATTTTTCTACACATCATCCTATACACTAATCTTTTTCTTATGATCACCTATCCCCTATTTTTCGTACTTTTTCTATTGCCATTTTCTCTCATTATGAACCGAAATTTTATCATCAAGCCATACCTTATGACCATTGAAAGACAGCTATGAAGCTTGAACTGCAAGCTATGGAAGACAATGACACTTGGGAGGTTCTTCCTTTACCTCCATCCAAACATAGCATCGGTTACAAGTGGGTGTATAAAATCAAACATCGTGCTGATGGTTCCATCGAGAGATATAAAGCCCGACTTGTTGCTAAAGGATATACTCAACAGGAGGGTCTGGATTTTCTTGAGACATTTTCTCCTGTGGCCAAATTAGCCACTGTTCGAGTTTTTCTTGTTTCAGCTGTCACTTATCAATGGCCTCTGGTTCAACTCGATGTCAACAATGCATTTCTTCATGAAGATTTGGTTGAAAAGGTTTCTATGGACCTCTCACTTGGCTAAACACCTAAGGTTTATCACAAAGGCAAGCTTGTTTGTAGATTAAAGAAGTCTATATGTGGTCTCAAGTAGGCAAGGCAATGGTTTGCCAAATTTTCTGATGTTTTGATTTCTCTTGGTTTTCAACAATCTAAAGCCGATTACTCTCTGTTTGTTCGTGGTTCTGGCTCTAGTTTTATTGCTTTATTAGTGTATGTTGATGACATTATCATTACTCGTGTAGATATCAAGCTTATTGATGAACTTAAATAGGTTTTACATGTTGTTTTCAAGCTCAAAGACCTTGAACCGTTGAAGTATTTTCTGGGCCCTAAGCTTGCTCGTTCATCTCAAGGTATTTCCATTTCTCAACGACATTATACACTTCAAATCTTTAAGGATACTGGTCTTCTTGGTGTTAAGTCGGCCAATCTCCCCATGGATCCGAATGTTAAGCTTCGAAATTCTGACCATCAAGTTCTTGATAATCCTTCTCCCTATAAAAGACTGGTTGGTCGCCTTCTTTACTTGACTATTTTACGGCCAGACATTGTATTTGCTATTAATGAACTTAGTCAATTTGTGGCCAAACCATGCAAAGCTCATTTATCTACAGCATATCGTCTCTTGCGTTATCTGAAATCAGCCCCTGGCCAAGGTGTTTTGATCACCTCTGTTGATTCTTTTCAGCTACGCGCCTTTACTGACTCTGATTGGGCATCTTGCCTTGATACACGGAAGTTTACCACAGGTTATTGTATTTTTTTGGGCAGGTCTCTTGTTTCATGGAAGTCTAAGAAGTAGAATGTGGTTTCAAGATTTTGTGCAGAGGCTGAATATCGAGCTCTTGCTTCCACAACCTGTGAAGTTGTATGGCTTCAGTCTCTTCTTCATGATTTACTCATTTCTATTCATCAACCTTCTTTGCTTTATTGTGATAATCAAGCTGCAATTCACCTTGCCAACAATCCTATTTTTCATGAGCGGACCAAACATATCGAGCTTGACTGTCATTTTGTTCGAGATAAAGTTGCTGATGGTTTTGTTAAGTTGCTGCCCATCCGTTCCATACATCAACTTATTGATAGCTTCACTAAAGCTCTTCCCTTTCCACTATTTTCTGGTATAAAATCCAAGTTGGGTTTGTCTAACATTTTCAGTCCAACTTGAGGGGGGGATATTAGTTGTAACAAGTTTTTGCTATTTTTTGTTAGTTGTTATTAGTTGTAACAAGTTTTTGTTATTTTTGTTAATATCCTCATTGGTAGTTAACTGCTCCTTTTTCTCCTTTATTGTACATCTATATAATGTATCTTTACTGTCAATAAATAAATGAGAGAGAAAGTATTATTTACTTTTGGCTTTTCCACTTTCAATAAGTTCATCAAGAGGAGTTATAGGCTCAAATTTTGAGGTAAGAAAGTTGAAAGGATTAGAAATAAGTTCTTTGAAGGAATTTTTGTGATTAGATGTCTGGATTTTAAGATATAAAGATTGGAAATGAAATGTGGAAATTGTTGTGGATGAATAAGTAGGCAGCCGCAACAGTTGAACAACCAAGCAAGTGGACTACGCGAGGAGGTGGGGCAGGCGATCACCCTAAGCAACAAGGTGCCTGTCGCATGTGCCCACACATGACCACACAACTAGGCGAGTGATGGTATGCATGTCCGTGCAAGCGCACACGCCAAATTATAATATAGTAAAACAACCAAGAGACCGAGTATCATCTTCTGGAAAAATGGTTTGACTCTTTTAGCTACCCGAAGATCCTTCTAATTTTATTTAGGGAACCGGATTGTGATGAGAATCTAATTAATCTACTCCTAAAAAGCAAATAAAAGATAATACTGGAGTGAAACTAGACAAAGACACGTTCTAAGGTATGATTTCGTTAAATGGATTAACCAAATTAATTATTTTTACCTTAGATTGATTTCATGCGAATGATAGACCTAAGAGTCTTATATCCAAGTATCCTCTCTCGAGCTCAACCCTATCTAATAACTAACTATCAACCCAAATCTCTTCTATTGCTTGATTAGTTACAACATTAAGTTTCTCCATCAACAATCTCTATTACTCTCCTATCACTCTCATGCATACTTGATTAACTGTTTAACATGCCAGATCTAACCCAACACCTTCTCTCGAGCAAGATATTAAGTAAAGAACATTTAAACAATGGCCGATTATTCAAAAGCATTAAGAACAAGCATGCTAAGATAATTATGCAGAAATTCAATCTAATAATAACCAATTTAGTTTGAGCAATCCATAAAACTAGATCAAAAACCCTAGAAACACAAATTAGTCACCCATGGTTATAACACAAACATAGAACATTCATGAAGTTTCCAAACCAAAGGAATAGAAAATAAAAGAGGGAAGAAGATGCAAGTTGTGTTCTTGACTTTCATCCTCGAATCCAAAATCGCAACCCAACGAACTCTTCAAATCTTTGATCCTTTGAAGCTCTGAGGTGCTGCCTCTGTCCAGAATTACTCTCCCCAAGGAGGCCTTACTGCAATATCAATTTAGTTCTAAAAGACTAGCCCTAAAACGACTCCCTACATTCAATTTTCAGTGAGTACTGCATATATAGGCAGTAGTCGCAGTGTCGCGACGCTGGGAGTCATTGTTGCGACACTGATGCTAAAAGAAACATGAAGCGCACGTGTTTCTTTCCAGAGCGTCGTGATGCTATCCTATTTTGTAATCTTCTTGGGTCTACAGTGTTGCGGGTTGCGCTGTGATGCTACGCGTGGCACTTCCTTGTTTTTCAGTCTTCATATTTTCTTCACTTTTTCACCCTTAATCATTGCCCTAGGTCAAAGTTTTGACCTTCTTGGGGTATTTTGGCCATTAATCCTTAAAAATTGTTTGTTCCGATTCAATTGCTCGATTTTCTACAATTAAACAGAAAAAGCATCAAAGTTCTCATATTAAGCATAAAACTAACTAAATTATAAGCCCAAAGAACACACTTTTGGACTGTGTTTCACCACCCCAAACTTACAACTTTGCTAGTCCCAAGCAAAGAAAGCATAAAACTATAAGGATATTCAGACGAGCATAGAAATGACTCAAAACCTCATCATTCAAAATAAACATATTAGATTCATTAGTATAAACTTTCAAACACTTCCCAACATTAAAAGATTTCAAGGCCGAATCTTACCATCTCCCACGTGTGTGTGTGCAAGTCACATTTAATTCAAAACAAAAGAACTAAAGTTAGGTTCAAGAGAGCTTCTCCAATTTTTCCACCCTACTTTGGCTCATGCACCAATCATCAAGCATCTACATATTTCAAAAGAGTAATATATCCACTAAGGTGCCTTGTCTTTTTATTTTTATTTTCCTTTTTTTTTTCTCAACAACAAAAAGGCTCTAAACTTGCATCATTTTACCTAAGGGCACTAGCTTTCACACATCCACGGCAGAAAACCATACCTAGTCAATTCCCAAATGTCCTAATTGATCACAGCAAAGGCAACTCTTTTTACCCTCATCCATGCATACACATTCAAAGTTAAAATAATAAAAAAAATATATTCTTTTAAGCAAATAAGTGTACACTCTTTTTTTCAAAGGCAAACATAATATTCTTTTCTCTTCCTCTTAATCTAACATTACAAACCATCATGCACGTCAACCCTTTAACTGGTGGGAGCTTTCTAGGTGTTAACCAAATACACTCAACAAAATCCTACTTTTAGTTAATGTTTCTAAATTAAAGTGACAACGTGCTCATGCTATGGTAGACTCAAAGAGAGACTTAAAGATAATTTAATTAAGGAGTATGCCATCCCATTTCCACAATGGATCATCTAACATGCAAATTTAGAATAACTCATAGCCAATCATAATCACTACATCCTCAGCATATTTCACAATTAAAGCACAAGATCATCTTTTCAATTAAAAAGAAAATCCTCAAAATTCAGCCACTCAAAATATTTTGTCAAATAACATGTATAAGACAATTTTCCCAAGTAACATGCATAGCAGGATAAGAACAACAAGAAAAACAATAGTGCGCAATACTTCCCCTACCCCAAACTTAGAAACATGCATTGTCCTCAATGCAATAAAATAAAGCACAATGAGTGAGCGAAATTGGCCTAATTAGTGAAGTAATCCACGTGTGTCAAGCTTGCAAACCATGCTTTATCTCAGGGCTCCTATAAAACATAGGCCAGAAAAAGATAAGAGTCCAAACCAGGAGTGTTGAACTAAAAATAAAAATAATAAAATAAACTAAAACAACTAAAAGATAATAAAAGCTTGGGTTGCTCCCAAGAAGTGCCGAGTTTAATGTCCAAGCTAGACGACATAGGAGATTGTCAATCAAGGTACATAAAAATTATCCCATTTTTTAGGTCCCTTCTTGCTTGAATCAATATAACCTACAAAGTCTTGTAAGCTTTCCATCTTCTCCTACGTACCTGAAAGCAGAAAATTATTTTTGGTAATTTTAATTTTTAAAAAATAAAAAGACTAAAAATTAAAAGTAGACTCAAACCTATAAGACTCATAAGAATATGCTCTCAAGTGATGGAACGTAAGGCTCTTTAACCTCAATCTTAATTAGTCGAACTTCCTTATCTAAATTAGGCTAAACTTCTCTCTCGATCTCACAAACTGACTCTTGATATGAATCTAATGTTCCAACTCATCCACATCATCAAAATCTACAATAACTGACCTCCCTACCTCGGTGGCATCGGAAATATTCTTCTCATACAAGGCCCTAAATGCATTAACCATTAGACTAAGTTCATCTCCTAAACGTTTCAAGGCTGCCTCATTCTCTACCACTTGGGCTTCTATCCGATCCAATCTCCTCCTCTCTTTCATACAAAACCTTCTAACTTTGGACTCTAAGATAAACTTTTTTAACTGGTTCTCTAAAGAAGGTTTCTCTTCAACTGGGGTTGGATAAACATAAAAACTCTTATACTTCTGGGATGGGTAACTGATGGGATATGGGGATCGGTTGATAAACATTGGTGGTGGTGGACCTAAATTAGGTTCGTAAAACCCATAAGGTCACCCAAATTATAATAAGACATGACAAAGCAAACACCACAAGAAATCACTTAAGATAAAACTCAAATAAAAAAAAATCAAAACAAAACAAAATAAAATAAATAATCTACACCCTAAATTAGAATCAGTCAAATCTCTTAAATATTAAAAGAAATTAAAACACCCCGGCAACGATGCTAAAAACTTGATGGTGTGTATGTTCGCGCAAGCACACACATCAAATTATAATATAGTAAAACGGCCAAGAGACCAAGTATCGTCCTCTAGGAAATTAGTTTAACTCTTTTAGCTATTCAAAGATCTTTTTAATTTTATTTAGGGGACTGGACTGTGATGAGAATCTAATTAATCTACTCCTAAAAATCAAATAAAAGATAACACCAGGGTAAAACTAGACAAAGACACGTTCTAGGTTTTCGTTAAATTTGTAATCCTCTCGGGTCTTCAACGTTGCAGGGCAGCGCTGCGAAACTACATGTGATGTTGCCCTATTTTCAGTCTTCGCCTTTTCTTCACTTTTTGACCCTTGATCATTTCCTGGGTCAAAGTTTTGACCTTCTTGAGGTATTTTGGCCATTAATCCTAAAAAATTGCTTGTTCTGATCCAATTGCTCAATGTTCTACAATTAAACATAAAAAGCATCAAAGAACTCATATTAAGCATAAAACTAACTAAATTCTAAGCCCAAGAACAAATTTTTGGAGTGCGTTTCAGCGAACAGCCTCACACATCGCATGGAAGGGAGACATCCCATCGCCTAGTATCCTCGAGCGACTGATGCTAGCTCACACGCACTGCTGCCGCACACATTTAACACCTAAATGCTCGTGTGTGTGTTTACTGCACACAAGGGGCTATCCAACAGCCTTGTGTGCATGTATAAGGGTCAGCGGGTGTGACACAGCACCCACCCATAGTGCCATTATTCCATCCAGCCCGTCTATGTGCGTGGGCCTAGTTTTAACATAGTATTGGATTTGTAAGAGTTGGTAAGCCAAAGTTAAAATCTTTATGCGATGGTATGGACATTAAATCATTAAGGTATTTAAATGAGGACTTTAAAAGGGGTGTAGGGTCACTAGATTTGGAAAAGGAAAATGACTATTAAGGCTAGGTTAAGTGAGCCATTTAAGCTTAAAATAAGCAAGCTTTTTTACCAAGGTTCCTTATTGTTTTGACAGGCTAAATGGAGATTGGAAAGGCCTATAGACCTTTAGGAAGTTAGCCCAAGACTATGAGTGACAATGTTTACTCAAAAGAGTTTCCTAAATTGTTTTCTATGCATAGTTATGAATGTTTCACTCCAAGTGGCTTTAACACATGATTTATGTTGAATGACTGATTTATGAGTTTTGATGCATGTATTCATTTAGAAAGGGTTAGCTCAAATGTTTTAGAACATGATATTCCCAATATATGGTGTTTGATGTAAGCATTCTTAATGATCTTGAATTTTCTAATGATATGCATTTAAACGCCATGTTTTATGAGGAATGTTGATTTGGTATGCAAAATGTGTTTATGTAAAATATCATTTTAGTACCCTAGTTATGAAACCTGATACTAAAGATTGTGAAGATATCCGAGTCCCTGATAACGAAGGCTACGAAGGCATATAGGGTTGCTTTTTACCCTAATATTGAAAGAGACGAAGGTATCCAAGGAAGATCTCTATATGCACGTCAGATTATTATCGACGTTGTTAGTGACATAGAATTCCACCTCAGCTAAGGTTTTTGATGTTGGGAATGTGAGCAAATGTGGCTCCACCCAACTAAGGTTTGAAAGGGTACAAACTTCATATGAGACTTCATGAGATGTTTTTAAAATAGTGCAAAGATTTTATATGATTGTTTCATAAGGTTATTTTCAGGGTTTCCAAAATTACTATGAAATGTTGATATTTTATTGTTGATAAGCTTCGTGAAAAGCATGTTCCAACTCTAAAACTATAAGAATGTTTTCAGTTGATATTTTCTTGTGTATCTTCTCGTTAAGCATGGTTATAGAGGTTTATTTTATAATAATCACCCACTGGGCATCCCAGCTCACTTTTTCAAATGGTTTTTCCTCTGTAAGTAGCGATCAAAGTCCCGGAGCCTAGCTTATAGCTGCCAATCTGCCATAGAATAGTAGAGTTGGAGAGACTCCAAAGTTACTTAATAATCAGACATGTTTTGATAATTTTGAAGTTCATGTACATATTAGTTGGGGACAGGTAGTAAACCCTAGATTTGTAAATGTACTTTTGAGATATTGGTTGTGCACTTTGATTATGAATATATGTTTATACGATGGTAAAGCTCAAGCCAACTCTGAAGTAAAGATTGTTTATGTTGCTCCATAAGTTAAGCTAAAATTGTTGGTACTTTATATGTTATATATATTTGTCTATCAGGTATTCCACGAGCGAGGAAACAAGTTTACAAGTTGAGTTAGGTGATGGGTGTCATAGAAGGGTTGACATTTGTTGTCTTCACGCATCTTTCTAGGTTAAAAAGGTGGCATGGGAGAGGGTGTGACATACAGTGTTCTCCAAGATTGATCTTCGGTCAGGTTACCATCAGTTAAGGATAAAGGGTAGCGATATACCCAAGATAACTTTTTGTTCGAGGTAAGGACATTATGAATTCGTCATAATGTCATTCATCTTGATAAATGCTCTTGCAGTATTTATGGACTTGATGAATAAGGTGTTCAAGAAATTCCTTGACACTTTTGTGATAGTTTTCATAGATGATATCTTGATCTACTCCAAGACAGAGGCGGAGCATGAGAAGCATTTACAGAAAGTTTTGGAGATTATGAGGTCAAATAAGTGAAAAGCTAAGTTTTTTAAATGTGAGTTTTAGTTGAGGCAAGCATCCTTTCTAGAGCATGTGGTATCGAGGGAGGGAGTATCCATTGACCCTGCAAAGATTGAGGCAGTTACAAGTTGGCCTCGCCCCATCACAGTTAGTGTTATTAGGATTAGCAGGATATTACCGTTGATTTGTAAAGGACTTTTCTCGCATAGCCACTCTTCTGACTCAATTAACCAGGAAGGGAGTTTCCATTATTTTGAGTAAGGCTCGTGAGGACAACTTCCAAGATCTTAAAGAGAGGTTGGTTTCTACACCAGTTCGTATTGTACCAGATGGATATGGGAGTTTCGTTATTTACAATGATGCCTCTAATAAAGAGTTAGGATGTGTTGATGCACCAAGGTAAAGTAGTTACTTATGCCTACTGCAAGTTGAAGAATCATGAACGAAACTACCCTACACATGATTTGGAATTGGCAACAGTGGTGTTTGCCTTGAAGATTTAATTTGGAGTCATTATTTATACAGGAGAAAATTAAGATTTTCATATATCACAAGAGCTTGAAATACCTCTTCACTAAGAATGAGTTAAATATGAAGCAGCGCAAATGGTTAGAGTTAGTAAAAGATTATGACTGTGAGATTTTATATCATCCAGGCAAGGTGAATGTAGTAACAGATTCTCTAAGCAAAAAGACAATCGATTCAGTAGCTCTTATTACTAAACAACCACATTTATGCAAAGATTCTGAACAAGTTGAAATTGCAGTAGCAGTGGGAGAAGTCATTGCATAGTTGGCACAGTTGACAGTACAACCGACCTTGAGACAGAAGATTATTGATGCACAACAAGGCGATTCTTGTTGAAAAATAAAGAGCATATGCACAGCGGAAGCAAGGATGGATAATGTTCTAATTACATAAAAACAAGAATAAGCATGCATAAAGGTTAGAAATTACAACCTTTGTAGAATCCACCACAATCTTCCTCTCCCGAGCTCGACCGACACCACCAACGGTAAATCCTTGCTATTCTCCAGTTGAAGAACACGGTGGTGGGACCGTTTTGTTAGTGAAGACAAGGGAAAATCACTTTAGGATCATAATCATCAATAAGTTGATCTTTCATAGGTTGCTCGTAAACTTAACAAGGTCAAATATTGAAATACCTCTTAGTTACATCTTTTTTCCTTAAGTACCACTGTCTTTCTAATGAACAATTGATTTAGGATCATAATCACTAAATCCATTCCCTCTCACGAGAGGATGGGACCTCTTGTTGAAGACCTAAGATCAGCTCTTAAGGGAACAACCTTTCTACTATCCCTAAAATGGTAGGAGTGAATTCCATCTTGCAAATTCTATATCCCCAACCATCTACTCAGTCTTGTCCTTGAAATGGGAGGCATATTGAGCAACAATATTGAGCTTACCATCACCTATGCAAATCAAGGGACAATCGCGAATAAACAGGAGTTCATAGACAACTCATGATTCAGATTAAATTATCTAGGTCATCAATAAGTGAAATTAATCAGTGTTAACAGTAAACTATGTTAATACGTAATAGTGATTATTTTGTGGTCCTGTTTACACAACTCATCGTGGTAAGAGGACCCCCCCCCCCCCCCCAATGTCTCTACATAAACGAACTGATCACATCGTTTATGACAATTTACAACATTGGAACAATCATAAAGCGGGTCGTATTCAGTAGTATCAATAGATATAGGTGCCCAACCTAATCCAAGTACTATAGACGGTTTAGGCTATTTTACTCGAACTTGATCAAGTTTATGTATCCACATAAAGTCCAAGTCTTCATGACAATAGCCAAGGGTTCGTAGTTTATTGGATTTAGAGTTATTAAACAATCAACAACATTTGTCTGAATAAACTTCATATATGTTTAGTGTTTACAAAACTACAAGTTTTAGGACATACAACCTAACAATTCTTACCTTGTTGAAAATTTATTCAGGTGGGATCAGAGCAAGATGGTGAGTTCTCAGTTGTTGGGTTTCATGTCCTAAAACCCGTGGTTTGTAAACAATAAACATATTCTATTCTACAATAAAGTTTTTATTGAGGTTTATTCAGTAAAGATATTATTCAATATGTGAATTGCACTTAAAAACCCTAAATCCAATAAGCTAAAAACCCTGGCTATAGCATGAATACTTGAACTATACGTGGGGAAATAAAAGTGGATCAAGTTTGAGTAACAGCCAAAATGGTCTATAGTATAAGGAAAAGGTTGGGTACTTTATCTTGGGGACACTATGGATATAGCCCATTTGTATTTGATACAAAAGATTCTAAATTGTTCATGTGGAGAAATGCGAGTGAGGGTGTCTTATGCAATGAGTTTGCATGAGACGGGACTGCGAAATAGTCACTTTTACTTTATAATGTCGTTTACTGTTAAGATTAACTATTTCAATACGATAACTTAGGTAACTTGATCTTAATACTAAACTAACTATGAACTCATGTTTACTCGAGATTATACTTTAATCTGCATGGGTGAGAGTGGCCCGAGTTTGTCAACTCAATAAGGACCCCATTTTAGGGATAAGACCGAGCAGATAGCTGGGGACATAGTTCTACAAGATGAAACTCACTCCTACCCGATTCTAGGGATAGTAGATAAGTTGTTCTCTTAAGTGTTGACTATAAGTCATGAACAAGGGGCCCTACCTTATAATTGGCCCAAGAGAGACTCAGTTTGGTGGTTGGACTACAAACTAATTGTTTATTACCAGATCAGTGGGACTTAAGGAACAATATGTAATATAAGGATAAAACGATAATTTTGACTCAAATGTAATTACAAACCTATGAAGGATCAAGTTACGGATCATAGTTAGATTTTGCGGACAGAAATATATCTACAGTGAGAAGATTGCAACTACTGGACTATAGTGAATTGTCCCAGTAGTTAACGAATGTTGGTTAACTAGGTTAAAGAGTTTAGCCAGTTAATTTTGGATCGTTGAAGCTCATGATCTGTAGGTCCATTAGGTCCACTTGCTAGCTCATATCAAACTAAATCTTAGGACAGTGTGATGAGAGAATTTGAATTGCTCAAATTTGGTTTAAGGAAGTAAGCGTTAATGATATGTGAAATAATTAACGACTTATTGTTTAATTATAAAGTGAATAATATGGAGAGTTGGAAATATTTAAATATGATTTAAATATTATACATGAATAAGGATTCATGATCTGGATTGGTGTTATTAATTAATTTGATATTTGATATTAAATTAATTTGATTAATTAAATTGTTTAATTAATTATTTAAAATTAATTATTAGTTTTATTTAAAATTAATTATTACAATTAATTTTATTTAAAATTAAGAAAATTCATTTAAAAAATTGGATTTTAAAAATTCAACTTTAAATTAATTATGAGTTAGTGGGTTTTCTCCACATTTGAACATTTTTAACACCTCAAATCCCATTTCATTTAAGCTTGAATTTGCTATCAATTATGAAGAATTTGGAGTGCATGATTTCTTCTTTAAATAGAAGAATTTTTTTCTTGATATTGGTTCCTCTTAGAAGGTTGATGAAGCTGAATTGATCCTCACAAATTCATAAACTTCAACTCTATCAAACTCCCATGTTCCTTAAAAATTCATCACAATTTTGGATCCCACAATTCGTTCCAAGGCTGAAGAATAGGGGGAAGACTCTAGAGGTAGTCCACGAAGTGTTCGTGATAAAAAAACAACCAAAGGATTGCTTCAATTTTGAGCTACACTAAGGTTTATTCATCAAACTTTATTTTTCTATTTTGAACAAGCATGCTTGATCCTTAAAATTGATGTAATTAAAGTACTTTAGATCCAAATCGCTTCCATATGCATATTCCTAAATCCATCAATTGGTATCAGAGCATGTTTTAAGCGCTTAATATGCATTAATTTAAGCTTGATGGGTAATTTTTCATGAGATGAATGTGTTGGTTGCTAAAGTTGGATATATTACGATTTTGGCATTAAATTAAGCTTCATTTTGTTGTAATTATTATAATTTCCTGCTTGTTTATGGGCTTTAATGTGTGAAGAAGAGTTTGTAAATTTGCTAGAGTCAATAGAGTTGATTTTAGGCTGTAGTTTAAAGAAATTTGAAGCAAAACACAGTTGAAACCGAAATAGGGAGCTGTGACCCGACATAGAGCGTCGCAACGCCCTACAACAATGTTGCAAAGTTGTTCATCATTTTTCCAAAAACGCGTGCACGCGAGGAAGAACGGTCCAGTTGGACCAATTCGATTTGGTTCAGAACTTTTCCAACTGGTCCTATCTTGTTTGAAGTTGTGGAGGTCCAATTCAAGTTGTTTTCACCTGGTTCAGGCCATTTCAAAGTGTACGAGAGCGATTCAAGCCTATTTTTAATTACTATTGTAATAATTTAGTTGTTTGATTTCCTAGGATGCCAAAATCGGTTCAGTTTAGTGTGTTTAATTAATTATACATTGTGAATGTATGTTTTAATTAAATTAAACTTGTTTGTACATAAAGTATGCCATATAGATTTAAAATCCTACCATAGGATAAGCATGTTTCATGCAATGAAAGTATGTTATAAGTATTATAATACATAGTATACATGTGTAGGATTCCATGAGAATTAACATAAGTTGTTATATTAACTTATGAAATATTTGATGTTTGTTATGGATTATGTCTAAGTTATAAGTGTTATAAAATGAATTAGACTTAAAATCTATAACAAAGATAATTGCATGCTCACATAAAGTTAACAACCACAACTTGTTTTAAGAGTTAAAATAGGTCGATAACTTGTAAAACTAAGATTACAACATAACTCACCCGATAAAATCCTATCTAAGGCTATACATACTTAAGTTGACGGTTTAAGGAACAGCTACAACCCGGGGATCGAGTCGGTATCAGAGTTATGATAAACCCGATTTTATAAGCATGTGTGAGCAATGTGAGGTTTTAAAGAGTTTATCACTTAGACATCGTAAGTTAAAAACAACATAAAATTTATACTCGGATATGAAAGAACCCTATGATGGGACCTTGAGTGGAAGAGATGGATCGTCCCAATTTTTCATAATTTTACCGAACAAAAAAAATTTACAAAAAACAATAAAATTATGCATTCCATGCATAAATTACAGCATACTAAAAAAAAATTTATAGAGAATTAAAAATGGATTAGAAAACCCTTACATTTTGAAGATTGATTCTTCAATTGAAAAAACCTTTCATGTCCAAATTGGACACCACCACGATGGAATCCACAGTATTTTCTGAGTGAGAATCCAAGAGGATGTAGGGTTCTGGCTATTTTGGATCTGTTTTATTTTTTAGGAAAAAGAAGAATGAAAACCAGCACCTCACTCCTGCACGTTGTAAAAAGAATAATGGGAAGGGAATTACAAATCCCTCCCTAAACTTGGTTTATTATTATTATTATTAAAAATAAAAAAATAATAAACCTTAATATATATATATATATATGTGTGTGTGTGTGTGTGTGTGTGTGTGTGTGTGATAACTACTTTATCATATAATATATATATATTAAACTATATGTTATATCAAATATAACATATAACCTATAGTTCAATATTGTATTTGTGGGTATGAGATGCCCTAGTTTATTGTATTTAGATTTCTCTCATAGTACTCAACTCTGTTGTAACCCACTAGGAGTTTTAGTCCAAATGGGAGTTTATTGGGTTGTATGCCTTAAAACTCGTAGTTTGTAAACAGTAAACATGTATGAAATTTATTCAGACAAATGTTGTTGAATGAAAATGAATTGATTGTTTAACTCTAATAAACCACGAACCCTTGGCTATTGTCTTGAATACTTTGACTTTATGTGGAGACATAAATTGAATCCAGTTCGAGTATAATAGCCTAAATAGTCTATAGTACTTGGATTAGGTTGGGTACCTATTTCTGGAGATACTATTGAATACGACCCACTTTATGATTGTTACAAATATTGTAAAGATCATAAACGATGTGATTAGTTCGTTCATGTAGGGACATGTGAGCGGAGGTGTTCTACATGATGAGAATGTGTAAGATTGACCACGAAATAATCACTGTTATATATTAACACCGTTTACTGTTAACACTGATTAACTTCACTTCTTGATGACCTAGATAACTTGATCTGAATCTTGAGCTATCTATAAACTCCTGTTTCTTCGAAATTGTCCCTTGATCTGCATAGGTGAGAGTAAGCTCAAAATCGCTGCTTAATATGCCTCATATTTCAGGGATAAGACCGGGTAGATAAGTTGGGCACATAGAATTTGCAAGATGAAATTCACTCCTACCCATTTTAAGTAGAAAGGTTGTTCTCTTAAGGGCTGATCTCAGGTGTTGAACAAGGGGCCTCATCCTCTCGCTGGCCTGAGAGGGAATGAATTTAGTGATTAAGATCCTAAATCAATTATTCAGAGGGACAGTGGTACTTTAGGAGAAATGATGTAACTCAGGGGTAAAACGGTAATTGACCTAGCTGAGGTTACGACAACTTGTGAAGGATCAACTTATTGATAACTGTTTATATAAAATGGATACAAAATATATCTAGAGTGAGAGGAGTGCAACTATAGGCTATAGTGGATAGTCCTATTAGTTAACAAATGTTGATTAACTAGGTTAAAAAGTTTGACCGATTAGTCTCAGATCGTTGAAGACCAGTCCATGATCTGTAGATCCATCGGGTCTCCTTGCTAGCTCACTACGGACAAAATTGAAGAACTAGGTTAAGTGAGAATTTGAAATGTTCAAATTCGGTATTTGGAGAGTATATTTTATATTAAATAAAATATTAGCATGAAAGTGTTTTTAAAAATTGATTAATGTGATTAATCAAAATTAGGTGTCAAAGACAATTTAATATGTCATATTAAATTATTTATCTTATTTATTAATTTGTTTAATTAAATAATTTCTAAAATATGAAAAATGTATTTCAAATTTTTTTTTTTCAAAAATTTTTTTATTCTAATTTTATTTTAATAAAAAATTAGTTATTGGAAAAATCTAATGGTTCCACTAACTAAGTGGATTATGAAATGTTTCATGCTAAACTTGACACCTATTTTTAACATACTAATGGAGTCTGAGGGGAGGCCATGCAAGAAAAGTCTTTGCATGTGTTTTGGTTATAAATAGGTTTTGATTTTCAAAAATTAAAAATTAATACTTCTTTGACTTTTGTCAATTATTCTTCCACAAATTCTCTCTGACTCTCCAAATTAATTATTGAAATTTCCTATAGTTCGCTAAAGATTTGGTCCCACAACCGTGTTCTTCAATCGAAGAATAGCGAGGATTTACTGTTGGTGGTGCCGATTGTTCACGGAGATGAAGATACTTGTAGAAACTACAAAGGTTGTATTTCTAACTCTCTTTGCATGCTTAATCCTAGTTAATTAATGTAATTAGAGCGTTAATAAGCCATTGCTTCCACTGTGCATGCTTCTATTTATCCATCAGTATCCAATACAATATAACCTATGGTTTAATTCTCTCAACAACGATATTTAATATAAATCATATTTATATTCAATTTAATTATATGAATCCAATTCACATAATTAATATTTTAATCATATTCAAATATCAAATTTCTCTCAAATAAATACTTAAGAATAAGATGTATCAAATAAATTATATTAATTATATTATACATAATTAAAATTTAATTAATTATATCATATATAATTAATTCCTTCAAATAATTTGAACAATTAGAATTAATCCAAAAACTGATTCTCATTAAATCCCGTTGAGCTACCGAGGGGATCTCATGGATCTGTAGCTTGAAACTCCCACGGTATGTGAATAATTAATTAAACTCTTTAATTAAATTATTCACCATCCATTCAACTGTCAAACACTCCATTAAAAACCGACGGTTGCACTCTTCGCACTACATATATATTTTTGTGTCCATTGGATATAACCAATAAAAAGTACCACGACCCTTCACAAATTGCTCGTAAGTATAAACGGGCCAAAATTACCGTTTCGCCCCTATAGTTACATCTAACTCCTTAAATATCACTGATCTCTCTAATGAACAACAATTCATCGTCTAACTATGACCAAACCCCACTCGGGCAAGGAGAGGGTGTGGCGCCACATTGTTCAAGCCCCAAAATCAGTTCTTAAGGGAGCAATTTATCTACTTACCTCGACATTATGGAAGTAGTGAATTCCTTCTTATGTAGTTGTGTTCCCAGCTCTCTAATCAGACGAATCGTTAAAATAGTAGGCTTGTTAAGTCGACGATCTGGTCACTCTCACTCATACAAATCAAAGGTCTTTATAGAAAGGAGTTCACAACGCACTCAGGATTCAGGTCATGTTACCTATGGTCATCTTGGTGAAATGTAAGTCTCTATTATGAACGACATTATATAATGAGACTAAAAATGCAAGGAGTTTGTATAGAATATCCCTGCTCACATGTCTCCACATGAATGATCAAGATCAGATCATTTGCAGCACTTTACAACAATTGTAACATCTACAAAGCGAGTCATACTTGTAGTGTTACCATGATAAGGTATCTAGCCTTATCTATCTCCTATAGACCATTTAGGTTACCACTTAAATATGATCCACTCATATGTCTCTTTATACATGTTTAAGCTACAAGATAACCTTGGATGTTAGTTTATTGGTTAATGGTTAATGCAACTAATTTTAAAAAAAAACATCATATCTTTTATTACATAAACAAAATGTTTGTATAATAGAATTACAAACTATAGGACCTTGCAAGATTTAGGGCATCAACCCCAACAGGATAAACACCTAGGCTTAGGTTGTATTTAATTAGCCGAAATATACCTTAGTAAAAATATACCCAAACCATCTAGAACATTTCAGTGGGAGAAAAATGGTATATATGATATATTATTTTTAGCTCTCACGTCCCTAAGAGTTCACATTGTGAGATCCGTGCTTGGCTTCATGTCTCCCCTAGTGCAGCTTTCATTTGGAAAATGTTTGCATGGGTCAATATCAAGGTGAATAGTGAAAGTTGCCCATAGTAAGTAGGAAAAGGAAATGTGTCAACACATCCTATGGTTTCCTCCATTAGGTCACACCGTGAGATTCCCATGCTCTTCCTGCATGTCGTCCTAGAGTGACCACCCATTTGCAGGGTCGTGACATGGGGGTCGGAACAACGCAAACTTAAGAAATGAATAGGGTCTCTTAGGTCCATTCTCTACATTGTCTTTCCATTCAGTAGCTTGTTGGGACCAATCTCTGGGTTCTCAAAATGAAGAGCTATACTTACAAGAATTAATAAATGTTGGTAAATTCTTGACCAAACGAGCGACAACTAAATGCTATAGGAATAAGAGTTATTCTGATATTAGTATTTAGTCAAGAATGTCTTGATTCAGTAAAGGAGTAACTGACTGCCCCTTGGTAGCGATTATTCTGGTTCACTGAAGTATCGTTGCAAAATTAATAAATCATTGGGTACATTATTACTTTTGCTAAAACCTAATTGGATTTAATTAGCAATTAATTAATAGAACTTGTTCATTTTTTAGCATGTCTAGCTCATTAGTTCAACTACTTGCTTCTGAAAAATTTAACGGAGACAACTACGCAACATGAAAATCAAATTTAAACATGATACTAGTAATCGTCTTAACAGAGGAATTTCCTCTAAATCCTAGCTCGTCAACAAACCGAAATGTTCAAGAATCCTATGATAGATGGATTATGGCCAATGATAAAGCTCGAGTCTATTTCTTAGCGAGCAAATATGATGTTCTAGCTAAGAAACCCGAGAGCATTGTCACTGATAAGGGGATTATGGATTCATTGCAGGCAATGTTTGGACAACCGTCCTCATATACTAGGCATGATGCTCTCAAATATGTTTACAACTCTTGCATGAAGAAAGAAACCTCTATTAGAGAACTTGTTCTAGATATGACGGTCCACTTCAATCTAGTAGAGGTAAACGATGTTGTCATTGATGAGAAAAGTCAAGTTAGTTTCATTATGGAATCTCTTTCGAAGAGTTTCCTACAGTTCCACATAAATGCAATGATGAACAAAATTGATTACAATCTGACTACTCTCTTGAACGAGCTCCAGATATATCTATCTCTTATAAAGACTATGGGACAAGAAAGGGAAGCAAATGTTTCTAACTCAAAGAAGTTAAAAAAAAAATAAAAATCATTCTCAAGAATTAAGTATGGACCTTCCACTTCAAAAAATAAGAGTATTCAAATGAAAAATAAGGGAAAAGGGAAAGGTAAGGTTCCTACAGCCCATAAAAGCTAGGAAAAAGCTACATACAAAGAAAAGCATTTCTACTCAACGAAGATGGGTACTGGAAACGAAATTGCCCAAAATGCCTTACTGAGAAGAAATCTGAGAAAACAAAACAAGATAAATGTCAATTACTCATTGTTTAAACATATTTAGTGGAGAATGATAGCTCCACCTAGATACTACATTCGAGGGCTACTAACCATGTTTGTATTTCTTTACAGTAAACTAGTTCCTAGCGGTAGCTTGAAGAAGGTGAGACAACTCTCAAAGTTGGAACATGAGACATCGTCTTTGCTAAAGTAGTGGGAGGCTTGAAGTTTTTTTTAGGGATGATTCGTTTTACTAGAATATGTATTCTTAGTTCCTAATATGAGAAGGAATCTAATATATATCTCTTATTTGTTAAAACAAATGTACAAAGTATCTTTTGAAGTTAATGAAGTGTTAGTTAGCTTAAGAGGTGTACAAATTTGTTCCATAAAACTTGAAGACAACTTATATGTGTTAAGAACAACCAAGGCAAAAGCTATTTTAAATACTGAGATGATTAAAACAATTGAAACTCAAAAGAAAAGGCAAAAAGTTTCTCCTAGTACCTACCTTTGGCATTTGAGACTTGGACACATTAATCAAAATAGGATTAGGAGATTGATCAAGAGTGGACTCCTAGTCAGTTAGAAGACAACTCTTTTCCTCCATGTGAGTCCTATCTTGAGGGTAAGATGATCAAAAGATCTTTTGCAGGAAAATGCCTTAGAGCCAAAGAACCCGTAGAACTCATGCATCTTTGTGGTCCGGGGAATGTCAAAGCATAAGGCGGGTATGAATACTTCATCAGTTTTATTGATGAGTATTCAAGGTGTGGTTATGTTTACCTAATGCATCAGAAGTCTGAAACCCTTGAAAAGTTCAAAGGTTTCGAGGGGTATAAGGAGAAGGTTGAGAACCTGTTAAGTTAAATAATTAAACCACATCGATCAGGTCAAAGTGGAGAATATATGGACTTAAGATTTCAGGACTATTTGGTAGAACATGAAATCTAATCTCGGCTCTTAGCACCCGACATACCTCAGCAGAATGGTGTATCAAAAAAGAGAAACAGAACCCTGTTGGACACGGTTCGATCAATGATGAGCAATGCTCAATTGCCTGATTTGTTTTGGAGATATGTAGTAGAGATTGTTGTATACATTTGAACATGGTTCCTTCCAAAAGAGCTTCTAAAAACCCTTATGAGTTATAGAGAAAGCGTAAAGGTAGTTTATGCCACTTTAGAATTTGAGGATGCTCTGAACACGTGCTGGTGCAAAACCCAAAGAAATTGGAATGTGATAGCTCTAAAAAAGAGCTATAATTCCTAGCTTAATTTAGGCTCGTTAATGGATTTGTAATATTAACTATCCTATTTTGTAGGTATTGAGCACCGAAAAGGTAAAACCGAGCATTGGATAGAAACGATATTAATTTGAAGCAATTTGGAGGTGATTTGAGCATTCGGGCTTCAAATAAGAAGAAATGACCAAAATTCCCCTAACCGTAGCATCGCAACCCTCGCTCAACGCTCTATCTCAACGTTATAAGGCAGTAGGCTTCTATTTAGAGCTGTGTCATAATGCTACCCTTAGCATTGCAACGTTGCAAAGATTAATGGAACGCCAACACAACCGTGCACACGCGGTCGTCGTAAGCAAGTGTCATAGTAACGTTGCAATGCCACTCTAATGCTTGAGGGGTTGGATCAACAAGAGCGTTGCAATAGTACGCCTAATGTATAAAAGTGTTCTTTCCAAATTAGGTAAAAGAGGATACAAAATCTGATGGAGGCCGAGGAATGGCTACTAGTTCTTCCCCTTCCTTTATCTTTTTTGTATCTTTAAGTTAGATTTTTTTTTTTTGGATTCTAAATGATGGATTGGATCTTCCTCTTCGTTTTGTCTATGGATTGCTCGAGGTGACAATTTTATATCTAGTTTTTTGGAGTTTTAATTCTTTGCGAATTTCTGTAGAATTCTGTGTTCTTGAATAAATTGCATGGTGAATTTATGTCTTCTTCATATCCATTATATTTCTAAAAGCATGATTGTCAGGCTAACTGTTCACGCATAATCGTGCATGGCTAATAAGTTTTTAGTTACGTCATGTTCTTACCTGAATGTCTAGCTAAAAACCAATTAAGTAGCATTAGTTCACTTTGCATTTGATGGCTATTCCTAGGATACATGAATTGCTAGGTTCGAAGATAAAATTGATTAATTGAACATGACTTTCTTGACAATTAATCAACACAATTGAATCCTAAATCATAATGCATGTGGTTTTAATTTTATATGGCTGCTATCAAACCCAATAGAATTTCGAAACATGTAGACTAGTTGAAGTATGGCCTTTCCGACCTTAAATAATAATTATGATGTTTTCTCAATTAGATTCTTGTTAGTTGTCCGCCTTTGTAGAGGCTAGTTAGATCACATCGAAAGAGTAGTTATGCATACTGTTGAAATTGATGCCTTAAATCTCATAGAGTCCTGTAGTTTGTAAACACCTAAACAAACGCTTGTGATGTAATAATATGAGATATTTTCTTCACTATTATCTATGAAATATGAGATATTTTAGTGGCATTTACCACAAACCAATAAACTAAGATCCCTAGTTATCTTGTGACTTAAGCATGTCTGTGAAGACATACAAGTGGATCATGCCTTAAGTGATAGCCTAAATGGTCTGTAGTATATGGATAAAGAAGGGAAACCTTATCCTGGTGACAATACGGATATGGCTCGTTTTATAGATGTTACAAGTATTGTAAAGTGCTATAGATGGTATGATCCTGATCATTCATGTGGAGACATGCGAGCGAGGGTGTCCTATACAAAGAAGTTTATATAAGACCAGACCACTAAATGTTTAGTCTCGTTATATAACGTCGTTCATGACAGAGACTTTCATTTCACTAGGATGACCACAAGTAACAAGCCTTAATCCTGAGTGAGTTAGGAACTCTTGCCTATGAGGGCGATCCTTTGATTTGCATGGGTGTGAGTGGCCAGATTGCCGACTCAAACCTACTCTTATTCAAGAGTACCTACGAGCAAAAGCGGATCTTTCTAATTCATTGTGACAGAATTGACGCAAATACATTCAAAACATACTAATATGCATTCATAATGCTAAAGAGATCAAGAGATCACACCAGATGAAGATTTTTTCTTCACAGCGAGTCTTAAACCCAATCTTCTACCTCGAACAATCACCACTCAGACAGAAGGAAATGGAGAAGACAACACCACTCAGAGTCCTCAGTATTCTTGGAGTGAGAATCCAAAGTATGGGCTTTGTTCGGATTTGGTAGAGGGAATGAGGAAGAGAGACCGTACACAACGATCAAGCAGGTGGGAGATGAGGTCGTCGTATCACATAGACAAGATGCTTGATTGTTTAGGTGAAGTATATGATCATGTAGGAAAAGTAAGTGATCGTCTAAACAATCGTGTAGGAACAGGTAAGCGATCGTATAAACGATCGTGTAGGAAAAGGGTGAGCGATCGTCCAAACGATCGCGTGGGAAAAACTAAGCAATCGTCTATACGATCATTTAGTAAATATCAGGAGCTAAACGATCGCTTAGGAAAAAGGCAAATGATCGTTTAGATAATAGCGCGTGATGGTGTAATCAGTAAGTGATCGCTTAGCAATATCGTATATGTAAGCGGTCGTGCAGTCACTCTCGTATAGGCACTGATTTTCTAAATGATGACATTATCTTTTTCACAATGTCTGCGTGCTTGTTCTCAACACACCGTCAGCTATTTATAATGCACTCATCCGTTATTTTGAATAGAAGAGACACCGTCCCATTTCCTTTATAACCGTTCAATGAATGTGATTTTATCATATTCATAACATATAAATTAATATCATATATTAATTATAATATTTTCCTCTACTAGATATAAATCATATTTATATCCAATTTCCTCTAAATTAATGTATCTCATACAAAAAGTTAATTATATCATATTTAATTAACTCGTTCTATTATATCATATATAATCGAACTCCTTCTTGTCATTTTGAACATTTCAAACTGACAAAAAAACTAACTCTTAACTTGTATCCAAGCCACCAAAGGGACCTTATGAACCTATGGCTCAAAGCTCTAACGGTACGTAAATAGCTGACTAAACTCTTTAGTCACAATATCTACCATCCGTTAACTGCTAGACATTCCATTAAAGACCGACAGTTGAACTCTTCTTACCATAGATATATTTCTATGTCCATTGGATATAATCAATCATTAATACGATGACCCTTCACAGATGCTCGTAATTACAGCAAACCAATTTACCATTTTGCCCCCGTAATTACATCTCCCTCCTTAAGTATCACCGATCCCTCTAATGAACAATACAACATAGTCCTACTATGTGTGAACACCTCTCGAGCCATGAGAAGGTGCGTGGCGCCACATCATTCAAGCCCCAAGATCAACCTTTAAGAGAGCAATCTATCTACTTACCCCTACTTCAAGGAAGGAGGAAAAGAGTGAACTCCGTCTTGTGAAGCTAAGTTCCTAGCTCCTAAATCAGACGAATCCCCAAAATGGTAGGTTTGAGTCGGCGTTCTGGCCACTCACACCCATGCAAATCAAAGAACCACCCTCAATGGTAAGAGTTCCCAACTCACTCAGGATTGAGGTCATGTTACCTATAGTCATCCTAGTGAAGTGAAGTCTCAGCCATGAACGGTGTTATATGACAAGATATTAACACTTCGAGGTCAAGTCTTATACAAACTCTTTGTATAGGACGCAAGATCAAACCATCTAGGATAAGTCACAACATTTGTAACAATTTCACAAAGTGGGTCACGTCCGCAGTGTTACCAGGATAAGGTTTCCCTCCTATATCCATATACTACAGACTATTTTGTTGTCACTTAAGACATGATCCACTTGTGTGTCACTACATACATGCTTAAGTTACATAAAGACAACCAGGGATATTAAGTTTATTGGTTTGTGGTAAAATAAAAAAACATCTAAATGTGCAAAGTCAAGTAGTGAAGTAAATATCATTTATATTATACATCATAAGTGTTCGTACAAAGTTGTTACAAACTACAGGATACGAGACTTTAGGGCACAAACCCTAACAATCTCCCACTTGTCTTAAAGCGAAGTGGGGAGTACAAGTAAACAGGCACAAAACAATAAACTAGGGCATAAAAATCTAGTGCATCAAAATCTCCCACTTGCCCTAGTCCAGCCATGGGCGGTCTCGTAGACCCATGCTCTGAAGGTAACCCTCAAAAACTGTAGCCGTGAGAGCCCTGTCTCTTATACACATCTAGATGTGTATAAGAGACTTGCCCTAGTCCAGCCATGGGCGGTCTCGTAGACCCATGCTCTGAAGGTAACCCTCAAAAACTGTAGCCGTGAGAGCCTTCATAAATGGATCAGAAACGTTTCGCTCTGAGGCGATCTTCTTGACGATCACGTCTCCTCGATGCACTATCTCGCGAATCGACTTTAACATGGCAGCAAGTGAGAAAGTCTCCTCATAGTTGACTCCCTCCACCTGGGTAGAACCCTTTGCCATAAATCGGGCCTTGAAGGTTAGCACCTTCCCATCAACACCCTGTTTACGCTTGTAGATCCATTTATAACCTATAGATCTTACCCCATCAGGCTGATCTACAAGATCCCATACCAACTTAAAGTACATCAACTCTATCTCGAGATTCTTGGCTTTGACCCATTCATCTTGGTCAACATCCTCCATTGCCTTTTTATAGGACAACGGATCATCAACATCGCCATCTATCACCATAGCTAGGATTTTCATGAAGCACAAATAGCGATCAAACGGGTTTGTAACTCTCCCACTATGTCGAGGTTCCGTCAACTCTTGAGGTGGAATCGACCTACCAGATGAACTATATCATCAACAATTCTGGTTGATGAAGCAAGTCCTTCAACAACTCTTGTTGAAGTTTCAATAGTTTCTTTGGAAAGATCACTTAACACGACTTTACTATGTGGACTATGCTCCCTGATATGATCCTCCTCCAGGAAAGTAGTGTTCCTGGAAACAAACACCTTGTTTTTGAACGGATCATAAAAGTAACCTCCTCGTGTACCTTTGAGGTAGCCTACAAAGTGGCACAACCTCGATTGTGATTCCAACTTCTTGGGATTTTCCTCAAGCACATGTGTTGGGCAACCCCATATGCAGAAGTGACATAAACTAGCTTTACGCCCGTTCCACAACTTTAGAGGTGTTTTTGCAACACTCTTAGAAGGAACACAGTTGAAAATGTATATTGCAGTCTCCACTGCAAAACCCCAAAACGAGTCCAGTAAGGAAGTGTAACTCGTCATTGAATAAACCATGCCCAACAAGATTCTATTTCTCCTATCTACTACACCATTTTGCTGATGTGTACCCGGTGCCAAGAGTTGGGAAACGATTCTATGTTCTAATAAATAGTCATGGAACTCATAATCCAAAAACTCTCCACCTCGATCTGATCGAAGTGTTTTTATTTGTCTATCCAAGCATTCTCAACTTCGACCGTAAATAATTTGAACTTTTTAAAAGATTCAAACTTTTGTTGCATCAGATAGACATACCTATATCTTATGTAAGCATAGTAAAACTAATAAAGTACTCATAACCTTCTCGAGCTCGCACATTCATAGGACCATAAAGGTCAGAATGTACTAATTCAAGAGGCTCTTTGGCTCGATAACCTTTTCCAGGATAGATTCGCACACTAGTAAAGAATTTTCCTCTAACTCGTTTAGAAGGCCATTATTCACCAATCTCTCAATCCTACTGAGATTGATGCGCCCTAATCGAAGGTGCAAAAGTCGGGATTTTCTTTTGGAGAAACTCGTTGGCGTTTAGATTGAGTTGTGGAGGGAACTTAAGGCTAAAGGTCTTAGCACATACAAGTTATTTTCCAGTTTAGCTATACAAATTTCAACACCATCCTTACGAATAAACGCTTTATTCAATTTGAACGAAATAGTGTAATTGTATTGTAGCAGACACTTTACAGAAATACGGTTCTTTTTTAGTTCAAGAACTACGAAGTCATCTTTTAATATAAGAAACCTATTATGTAAAGTAAACTGGATGTCTCCCACTGCCACATCTGAGACGATGTGCCCGGTGCCTACTCACATCGTCATCTAACCAGCCTCCAACTGTCGCCAGGATCTAATCTCCTAAAAAGAAAAACATACATGATTAGTAGGCCCAAATCTACTATCCAAGCAGAATCATCATTCTCCACTAAACAAGTTTATAATATAAGAAAATCATATTTACCTTTGTATGCCTTGGCAGCCTTCTTTTCCTTTAGATAACGAGGACAATTCCTCTTCCAATGTCCGTCCTGGTTACAGTGGAAACATTCTCTTTTTCAACTGGTGATGGATTCTTCTTCTGGGTGATAAGTGGCGGGTTAGCAAGCACATTCCCTATTCCTTTACCACCTTTCTTTTTCTTTCCCTTTCCAGAGTTAGAAGTTGAAGGTGTCGACTTTGTTCCTGAGGTCGAACTTCGATAGAACTTTTTAGAGGGCAAGACAACATTTTCCTTACCTCTCTTTTTCTCTTTACTTTTTAGCAAGGATTGGTAAGTCTACAACTCGTTGAAGACAGTGGTAAGGGAGTAGTCCACTTTGTTAATAATCGTATTGCTAATAAAGTGAGGAAGCTCTCCAGCAATGAATACAGGATAATGCTAACCCGAGTGCCCTCATCGATTTTAGACCTATTTATCTCTGCCACGTTAAAGTGGACCATCATATTCAGCACGTTTTCACGAAAAAAAAAATGCCTTCCTCCATTTTGGAGCTGAAGCCGTGTTTCATAGCCTCATGCTTGAGCTGTCCAGAAAGCTGTCTGAACATTCCCCACAGGGACTCCATGATCTCACGAGCTGAGACCATGGACTCGTGCTTCTTGGCCAACACGTCATTAAGACGGGCCAGAATATAGGCTCGGGCCTTCTCGTTTACCCATGTCCAACACTCGTATGCCGCTTGAACATTTCGAGTAGCATCCTGAGGTGGGATAGGAGGACATTCCTCCGTAAGGAAAAACTTCAGATTCTCGATGATGAGTATCGTCGTGAGCATATGTTTCTAACTTGAATAGTTTTGGCCATTTAGTTTTTTTGCACTAAGTAAATTGATAGTGGTTGATGCCAATAAAATTCGTTGCTAAAACAAAAGAATAACATTTTATAAGACTTTGCAAAAAAAAACCACATTCTTTTAATTAACCAATTAATTTTAGCAAAACGGATTCCAAGTACCCTAAGTGAAAAGACTTCTATTTTGCAATGATGCCCCAGCGAGGCAGGGCAAACGTCAGTGGTGGGGTGATCGGATGTCCTTTCACTGGGATGAGACATTCTCAACCATTAGGCAGAACCAACTCTTGGAACTAAACTTAATAGCCACCATTTGTTCGATCCAGAATAGTTAACCCTTAATCTTGGTCTATGCGATAGACAGAACCTCCTCTCACTTGCTTGATTAAGTAGTATGATCGTTTCCTTCCTCCATACCTCTACCAAATCCAATAAAGCCCACACCTCCTGGATTCTCACTCTGAGAATACCAAGGTTACCAAGTGGTGGTGTCGAAGGGTGCTTGTTCGTGGAGAAAACTGTTCGTGATTACCAGACAATTGGGTAGGCGATCTGAATAAGAGCAAGAGGTTGTCGTTCGGTTCTTCATGAGAGCGAGAGATCTATAGAAGAAGTTTTCTTCAAAGGTATGTTTCTTATTCCTTTTGTATTTAATTACTAAAGCATGTTATAATTTGTTCTAATATGCATAACTATTATATATGTTTGTGAATGCCTTTAACTCTTTCACAATGGATTTGGATAGATCTTTCTTCTGCTCACTGGTTCTCTTGAATAAGAGTTTCTTCACATACACGAATCAGTTGCATGTGTAAGTTTCAGAAATCGAGGATAGAAATTGCATTAAATGGCTCTAGAAACTACATAGAACAATCCTAGTTTACATTTATTCCTTGCATTTTAATTCCTAGCATGTTTTCATTTTATCCAAAACCAAAATCTCGTTTTTACTACTTTTCATAGTCAAATTTAGCTTAAGAGAAGATTAAATCATGGCCTCCCTAGAGTTCGACCCCGTACTTGCCGCTTATGCTACTTGTTAGTATAAGAAGTAGGTTTTGGTGATTTATAAATATTTTTTTTTCTTTCAGTTTGGAGTCGAATTAATGACATCGATTTCCGAGTCGCAGACAAAATGCCATTCGAAATTGTGCCTATTCGTAGGATACCCCAAAGAAATGAAATTTGGTCTATTTTATGATCCTCAAGATGACAAAATATTTGTGTCAACAAACGCTACATTCTTAGAGGAGACCACATGAGAGATCATCAACCTCACAGGAAATAGTATCGAGCAGAATTTCAAGAGAAGCTATAGACAAACCAACAAGGGTTGTTGATAAGACCAATCCTTCATAAAATTTGTTAATGAAGCTGGTAAATCTAGTCGGTCGCATCATTCTCAAAAGTTGAGAGTGCCTCAACGTAGTGGGAGGGTTGTATATCAGTTTGTCCGTTACATGGGTTTATCAGAAACTTAGGTCATCATAACCGATGATGGCATTGAGGATCCATGGACCTATAAATAGACAATGAATGATGTAGACCGAGACTAGTGGATTAAAGTCATAGACCTCGATATGGAGTTTATATATCATTTCGATCTGGAAACTTGTAGATCAGTCGGATGGGGTAAAACCTATTGATTGTAAATTGATCGACAAAAGTAAACAACACCAAGCCAGTAAGATATAAACCTTTAAGGCTTGACTAATGGCAAAGGGTTATACCCAGAAATAGGGGTAGACTATGAAGAAACCTTCTCCCTGTTCCATGCTAAAATCAATTAAAATATTATTGTCCATTGCCACATTTTATGATTTTGAATTTGGCAAATGAATGTCAAAACAGCCTTTCTGAATGGCAATCTTCAAAAGAGTATCTATATGGCTCAACCAGATCCTGGAATATAAAGAGCAAAAGGTTTGCAAGCTTAAACGATCCATTTATAGATTAAAACAAGCATCTAGATCCTGGAATATAAGATTTGACACTGTGATCAAATCCTACGGCTTTGAACAAAATATTGAAGAATCTTGTGTCTACAAAAAAATTGTCAAAACCACTATAGCCTTCCTAGTGTTGTACGTTGATGACATCCTACTCATTGGGAATGATGTAGGATTCCTGACTGACATTAAGCAATGGTTGGCAACCAATTCCAAATGAAAGATTTGGGAGAGGTTCAGTATGTTCTTGGAATCCAAATCATTCTAAGTCATAAGATCAAAATGTTAGCCCTATCTCAAGCATCATATATAGACAAGATGTTGTCTAGATATAAGATGTAGAATTCCAAGAGGGGTTTGTTACCTTTCAGGCATGGAGTTCATCTATCGAAGGAACAGTGTCCTAAGACACATTAAGAAGTTAAGGATATGAGACATATTTTATATGTATCAGCAGTTGGTAGTCTGATATATGTTATATTATGTACACGACCTAACATATACTAGGCAGTGGGAATAGTCAACAAGTATCAGTCCAATTAGGATATAACCATTGGGTTGCCGTTAAAAATATCCTCAAGTATCTTAGGAAAACGGGGGACTATATGCTCGTGTATGGTGCTAAGATCTGATCCTTACAGGATACACTGACTCTAATTTTCAAACTGATAACGATTTAAGAAAATCTACATCAGGATCAGTGTTCACTATAAATGGAGGAGCAGTATTTTGAAGGAGTATAAAGCGTAGCTACATGTGAAGTGGCAAAGGAAGCTGTATGGCTTAAGAAGTTATTGACAAATTTGGAAGTGGTTCCAAATATGCATCTGCCTATCAGCCTCTATTGTGATAACAGAGGCATAGTTGCAAACTCTAAAGAACCCAAAAGCCGTAAGCATGGGAAGCATCTTAAATGAAAATATCATCTCATCAGGGAGATTGTACAATGAGGAGATGTGATCATCAAGAAAATAGCCTCGGAGCACAACATTACTAATCCGTTTACAAAGGCCCTCACAACTAAAGTGTTTGAGGGTCACCTAGTGAGTCTAAGACTATAAGTTATGTAAACCTAGGACAAGTGAGTCTGATGTGTTCCTGCGCGAAAAATACACTTGATCTCTGAGTCAGTTTAGAATTTCTAGATCACTCCAGTACTCATAAACCGTCAGACTGCTCTCCGTGATAAACAACCAATACAAAGAGATATGTCCTGCAAAATATCACAAACGTACTCAACACTAACCGTTACCAATCCCAGCAACGGCACCATAAACTTGGTGACATAAAATTAGTTCTTAAACTTGTAACGCATAAAATTTATTCTTATGTCATACAACGCATGGATGATTGTAATGCAGGATACAACTTGTAAGTGCTTAATGCGATGATGCAATGATATGCAATACTACTTCTAGATGTATGCATTCTTAACGAAATGCTTGTAGTATACTATGCGTTGTCACAAGTTTCCTTGCGTTGAAACTAAGTATAATTCCACCGCAAGTTTCTCAGACTGATCCAAGGTTGAACACAGGGATTGTTTTAGGTTAATTGTTTTATGTTCGTGATATAAGCAACCGAGCGTTTTTCAATTTAATAAAAGTGAGGTTTGTACAGGTATTTAAAAATTGCGGTAAAGTAAAATCTGTGGTGAAGTAAAATATGCGATAAAATAGAGTTGGCCAGTAAAATAATGTGCGATAAAAATAAACCTAAGCTATGATGATACAAGATATAGGTTACATGATACATGATACTGAGTTTGAGACTGACTATGAAGATTATACAAAGAATCGTGTATGCAGTGGCAAGGCTTTATGTACGAAGCAGAAAGAGAAAAGATAATTAGTACAAACATCGCAAGTTCATTAATTGCGTAAAGATATAACTATGGTTCCACTTTCTCTTAGCGTACACCTCTCGGTGATCGATCGTGTTCCCACATCTCTGTGGTGAAACAGGGATGAACGTAATAAACGTAAGGTGGCTTCCATCTTTGGAAGTACTTCTCGCTTTAGTTAACGCATTCTTCTAACCTTCTCTCGACAGATCAGAATGGCATCTTCACTTCTGCTCTCACAAGTGAAGATGCCGTCTAGTATACTTTAGCTACACATATTTATTCCTTTAACACAAATTAATTTACTTGTTTAATTCATTCTAATTACCAAGGGATTAAGAAAACATTGTGGAGAAAGCGATTAATGGAGGAATGGAAGTAGACAGAAATATGGAGAGGAAAATGATCATGACATTTAATTATAGAATCAAGCGTCTGATACATGGTGTGAATGATTTAGACTAAGAAGATGAGATACAATTGATGATAGAGATAGAAACAAATACAAAAGAGTGTCAACGTCTTGACACAGATCTGAATGGAGAAATCGCTTGCCGGCGTATGGAGTGAATGGTAGGATGAGCGTCCCTCTCAGGCTTGCTCAACCGGTAGAGTTGATCTAGGTACAGAGCTTCACGGCGAGGATTTGGAATGATTCGCCCTGAGACTCACCTCTTAGCCTTGCCTCTTTTCTTCCCAGATCTTCTCCGATCAGCACTCAGATCAGCCTCTCTCTCAATATACAAATATCAAAATAGCCTCGTATCAAGTATATCTTTTAATGAATTCTCTGAGGGTACAATCAATCCGTAAAAAATGCACAAAGTTGTACACGTGTCAAAATCCTCCGCGATTGCGTTGTTCATTTGCATCTTTTGATCGTGTACCCACATGCGATGTTGTTTTTTATTACCGCATACGGTTGAAGTTGCATTGATTGCAAAGCTCTTGATCGATTGTCGCATGCGCCATCATTACATTGATCGTCTATTCATTTCTGAATGATGGGCGCAATGCGACGTAGATGTGTTAATCTTTTTCTCTTGAGCCATGAGCGCATACGGTGATTTTGTATTTCTTAGCTAATGTCCATACAATTGACGCAACTTTCCTTTCTTTTGGCTGCAATATCTAAATAAGGCAGTGTAAATAACTTGTATTTCTACAAGTTATCAGGTATGTGATACCTAATTTATTGTATTTATGTTTTTTCTCTCACGATCAACATTAAATGTAAGTAACCCCACTGGAGTTTTAGTCCAAGTGAGAGTTTGTTGGGTTTCATGTCCTAAAACTCGTGGTTCGCAAACAAAAAACATATTCTATTCTTTAATAAAGTTGTTACTGAGGTTTATTCAGTAAAGATATTGAATATGTGAATTGCACTTAAAAATTCTAAAATTCAATAAACTAAGAACCCCTAGTTATAGCATGAATACTTGAACTATATGTGTAGCCATAAAAGTGGATCAAGTTCGAGTAATAGCCAAAATGGTCTATACTATAAGGATAAGGATAAGTATCTTATCCTGAGGACACTATGGATGTGGTCCACTTTGTATTGTACACAAACGATGTGATCTTGAATCGTTCATGTGAAGACATGCGAGTAAGGGCGTCCTATGCAATGAGTTTAGATAAGACCAAACATCATAATAGTCACTTTTACTTTATAACACTATCTACTATTAAGACTGACTATTTCAATATGATGACTTAGTTAGCTCGATCTTAATTCTGAGTTAACTATGCACTCTTGTTTATTCGAGATTATCCTTTAATCTGCATGGGTGAGAGTTGCTCGAGTTCACCGACTCAATAAGCTCCCCATTTTAGGGATAAGACTAGGTAGATAACTAGGAACAAGTCCTGCAAGATGAAATTCACTCCTACCCGATTCTAGGGATAATAGATAGGCGTTCTCTTAAGTGCTGACTTCGAATCTTGAACAAGGGGTCTCACCCTCTCATTGGCCCAAGAGGGACTCGGTTTAGTGGTTGGACCACAAACCAATTGTTCATTGCAAGATCAGTGGGACTGAAGGAACAAGATGTATGATAACTTGTAGAAATACAAGTTATTGTCTTTCAAAAGTTGGAACAATTAAGGTTTTTAATGATAAAATCTCATCATTCTTAGAGAAAACGGATGGAATTATTCAAACACTACCAAAATCATACAAAAGAGTGTTTATTGCTGAAAGTTGCGTCACTAACGCATAATATTGCAGGATTTCAACGAAGATTCTAAGTGTCACAGGCAACGTCAACGCATAGACATGCGTCAGAGGGATTTCAATGCAACAAAGGTTCATTGACTCTGGCTATTTATGTCAAATCACCACTTGCAAGCATGGGCATTTGCAGATGGCGGCATCTGAAAAGTGTCTGAGTGTCAGGTGGCTGATTAGGGTATGGAATTTAATGCTGCTCCATCATCAAGCTAATGAAGAACAACGCTTATAAATAGAAGAAATCCTAACAGAAGAAAAGAGATCAGCTCATTTTGTATAATTCTGGAATTTAGAGACTTGGAGTTGTGCTGTTGTGACAAGAAGAACACAAGAAGGAAAAGATCCACCCCACTGTTGATCAATGAGTGGAGAAAACTTAGTTCGAGAGAGAATTTTCTTCCATTTCTTCTACAAGTTGGTTGTACCTAAATTTAAATTGAGCCAAAGAGGACAAGAGATTGTACTCTGCGGCTTGACACTTTTCTTTTCATCTCAATTCTATTCTCTTCATGTCATTCGATTAAGTATTGATCTTGTAAAGACAATCATAAAAAAAACAAAAGAAGATAAAAACTCAAAAGGAAGAACAAGGAAAACTAAAACTGAATGTGTAAACATACCTATGATAGACATTGATAGTGGTATATCACTGTCTATCAGTGATATAAAATGATGGAACGTTTTCTCATATATGTTTAGCCTAATTATATATGTTTTGATATTTGATTGTTTGGCTAGGGGCTACTTATTAGATTGTATATGTTTGATATTTGTTTTGTTTTCCGTTTAGTTTGCTTATAGGACCCACTTCGTGGTTTAGTCATGTTGTGAATAGTGAGTGATAGTCTATCAATAGTGAGTGATAGTCAATGATGTAATATAGACTGATAGTTGTATCTTTACATAGGTAGAATAGGAACATGAACAACAAACAATAATGCAAAACTGTTTGAGCTAAAATAGGTGTCATAAATTTTATCTTCCCCAAAACAAATGTAATTTATAATACACTAACTACAATTAAAACTAGCACGTAGCAGTAGTCGAGTAAGAGGTCGATTTCAAGAGAACCTCTATTAATTGGCCTAAAATAGACCAATTGAATTCCAATATGCAAAAGGTTAAACGGGGGGAGAGCAAGAATTGATATAGGAAAATTAGTAATGAGAGATGTAAGAGGGATTATGAGATAAGATTCAATCGAAAATGATTCTATCATTGATTTAACAAAGAATATACAATTAGATTATTCAATAGTTTATTAAAAATAAATTCCTAATGCCCTAATTAGCTAATTTGACAATTAACCCTAACCTAGGTCTTAATTGGTTCCTAATTAAAAAAATTTCACAATTAATTCCTAAATTGCATTAAACTCATAGGTTTTCTTAACTATTCCAAATCTTGAAATCAAAAGATGAAAAATTCAAGATTGATTACATGAATGTTCTGAATTAATAGGTTCTTTAAAAAAAATAGAAAAAGAAGTCCACATTTTCTATCAAGCTACTAATTCTTGCAACCCTAATTACAAAGTTGTTATAGAACTATGTAATATTTGCATACAAAAATTGATTAATCTTGAGTTGTCAATTCATTCTTAATCAATTTTATTCTAAATCTCAGCAAGAACATTCAAAAGAAAGTAATTACATGAAAGAAATTCAAAGAAAAGTCTCAAGAAAGTGTCGATCTACACAATTTTCCAAGAAAAAGAATTACCTACTCATGGATGATGAAATTCTTCAAGAAATACATTAATAGTTGCATAATTGGTACTAAGGTTGAATTCAAACTGATTGAATCTCTCCAAAATTTACAAAAATAGCTCTACAAATCCCAAGTCTCTTCTAAAAGTTTAAGTCTTTCTTTCCTCTCTCGCTGAAAATGAAACAACGAAATTTATATCAGCAGCCGTAGTGTCGCGATGCCAAGGCCAGTGCTGCAACGCTAAATCGTAGAAAAGCCAAGAAGCATTAGGCTAACGTTGCAACGATGCGTCGACGGTCGGTTGCGCAAGGTGCACATGCGCACGCGGACTATTCCGTGAAAATTCGGAGCGTTGTGATCCTGGGTCAAGCGTTGTGACGCTACCCTATTTTACAGCAAATAGATACATTCTGTCTTCAAGTCGAGCTAGCATTAGTCTCAGTGTAGTAAGAAGCGTCGTGATGCTGCAAGGATTGCTGAAGTATGTTGAATTGTTCCTTTTGAGGAGAAAAGTGGTATTGTTCCTTTTGAGGGGAAAAGTGGTACTTCATCATTGATCTTCTTGTTAAGTGATCTTTTGGTATCATTTTCCATGAATTAGCTCTAAATCTTCCAAAATAGCTTTGTTGAGTCAGGATTGGAGTTTACCTACAAAAATAGTCATTTTAAGCAAAAAATTATGATGAATTAAAGGTTTTATCATAGAAAAGATAGTCCTTTACAAGACCTATCAAAGACCAGAACAAGCATTTCAGGATAACAATCTCATTAATGAACTCAACTTCACATCATTTCTATTTTTTGTCTCATGAAGTTACTTGACGAGATGAACTTCAAGAGATAAACTTCACAAGAAATGAACTTAACGAACTAAACTTTATGTCATTTCTGTCTTTTGTCTCGTGAAGTTACTTCACAAGAAAAACTGATTTGAACTTCACAAGAAATGAACTCAACGAACACAACTTCATGTCATTTCTGTCTTTTGTCTCGAGAATTTCGTCTCGTGAATTCACGAGATGAACTTCCCGACACAAATAGTGTGGTCGAGGTACCATGATGCCATGGACGGGGAAGAAGCCATATGCGGACGCATGCAAAAAATCAAAAAAGATAATCAAGGAAGAACTGTAGACCTACACGCATAGAAAATCGAAGAAGAAGTCATACCGTGGTCAAGGAAGAATGTCTTCAATAAAGAAGAATACCAAGGAAGAAGACGTTGTCGATGATGAAGGAGGTTGAGGAAGAAGATATCGATGACAAAGAACGCAGAAGAAGAAGCTGGAGAACGACGAGGAAGAAGTTGTAGGTAATGACGTGCGGATTTCAAATTGCAAGGATATTAGGATAAGTTCGCTTCCTTTAACAATTTTTTTACTATAGATTGTAAGTACTTTTGGTTTTTTTTTTTTCTTTTCTATTTATAAGAATTACTTTTTTATTTTAATCTCGTCCATTGCATACATTGATTTTTTAAAAAAAATTATTTTTTATTCATTTGTTTTCACTATTTTTTTCTTATTCTTATCTTACCAAAATACCTTTATCAAAATTTATTATTATTATTTTTATTAGTAATCTGGAAACTTTTAATGTTTTTGTTATATAATTTATTTTCAATTTGGCAGGGTTGAGAAACAGCATATAAAGAAGGTTAAAAAATTTTCAAACATATTATTTCAGTATTTTTTCTTATTTTTATCTAGACAAAGTTCAAGAATATAGTGCATTTTTAATTTAGTGACAAAAATGAGTAGATGGGAAAGAATTTTTAAAAATAGGTGGGAATGAAAAGTATTGACAAAACTATGGTAGTTTTTTGGGAAAGAAAATTGTGTACCCCGTACATGATTAGGCTTTCATCCAGTCAGCACCACGTCAGCACAGTCAGTGGACTGGTCAAGGACATACTTGTGGATCGGGTCCACGATTTCCATAATCATGGACCCACTCCACGATTTCTTTTTCTTTTTTTAATCGGTTTAACTGTTTTTTTTCTAATTTTTAACTAACAAATTTCTTCATTACTAAACTTAATTATTCTGCACTCATATTAAAAAAAAAAAATTGTGACTTCATTTAGTAGTACATCCCTCTATAAATAAATAATAATAAAAAAAAAACCTCATGATACTAAAGAAGATTTATAATTAGTTCTTTAATTTGAAAATAGAAGTTTACATGAAATTTAAAGACGACCCCCTGACCCTTACCCTACATGGGGGTTGTCTTTGTGTGCCTCTAAATAAGCTTCGCTCTGTTGCCGTTGTCGTCTATGACAACTACATCTTTGATCAGTGGCAACAACATTGAATCATCTTGTTTATTGAATAATATGTTCTATGTTGATCAATGTTTGGTCACACATTAAACCCAACTCTAGTAAATTATGTTGTACTGAATATTGTTGTACTTCTTCGATAAAATTATTTTGTACGATCAAAAAATTAATATTAAACAATATTCATATCATATATTTGGGAAATGTCTGATTTTAAATCTCTTACCATGCAGTAATAGTAAACACCGTCAGGTGTGATAAATTGTCTCGTGATTGAATCGTACCAGAAAAAGTAGTCATTTGATTCAACTGGTCCATTTTTTATTTCTCCCTGTGCACAACGATCATGTTGTGCATGCTAGTAGGATATTTACGTGTAAATTCGATACCAGTCTTGGTCATGCTTACCTCTCGAATCAATCTAGTGTAGTGTTGGGAGTGTATAGCACAACGAAGGTACCATTTGTCGTAGACTGAACTATCTCAACACACGATCTGGATGATACCACTCTACTATATGGAAGCATATAAGAGCGCTAACGGTTAACTAGATGTCTTAACCATCACGACAGTAATCAGGTAGTGATGACCAAATATCTTACGTGTATGGCGTCCATTTAATCTGACAAAAAAAGAAGATAATTATCCACCCAAAATATTTTAAATATTCATTTTATATACTGATAACTTGTAGAAATACAAGTCATTGTGACTCAAAAGTTGGAACAATTAGGACTTTAATGATAAAATCTCATCATTCTTAGAGAAAACACATGGAATTACTCGAACACTATCAAACTCATGCAAAATAGTGTTTATTGCTAAAATACTGTGGTGCTAACGCATAATATTGCAAGATTTCAACAAAGATTCTAAATGTCGCAGGCAATGTCAAACGCATAGGCATGCGTCGGAGGGATTCAGCGCAAGGAGATTCATTGATTCAGGATATTTGTGTCAAATCATCACTTGCATGCATGGGCATCTGTAGCTAACGGTGTCTGAAAAGTATCTGAGTGTCAAGCGGCTGACCAGGTTATGAAATTTAATGCTGCCCCATCATCAAGTTGGTGAAGAATGACGCCTATAAATAGAAGAAATCCCACCAGATGAAGGGATCTTTTAGCTCATTGTATAATTCTGAAATTTTGAGACTTAGAGTTATGCTGCAGTGACAAGAAGAACACAAGAGGGAAGAGAATCACCACCACCGTCGATCAAGGAGTGGAGAAAGCTGATTTCGAGAGAGAATTATCTTCCATTTCTTCTACAAGTGGTTATACACGAATTAGAATTTAGCCAAAAGAGGCCAAGAGATTGTACTCTGCGGCTTGATTTATTTCATTTCATCTGAATTATCATTTTCTTCATCTCATTTGATTGAGTATTGATCTTGCAAAGACAATCAATTTCTTTATGAATTCACATATTTGATCTATCTTACTTCGCCACTGTTTATTTCTTGCTTTATGTTAGACACATCTATAACTTCATGCAAAATCCATTTCTAAACACTTAAGCCATCTAAATCACTTCGTAAAAGCTACTTTAGCTTGAATTATTCGAGAGAATAAGCAAGTCAGCATTAAGTTAGAAACGCTTGGTACATCTAGAGATAGACGCACTAATGTTTTATTGCATCCTGTGACTAACGCATACATCCTAGAGATAGGGTATTATATGACATTCGCATTAAGAAGTGTTGAATAGAAGTCTAACACATAAACGGAGATAAGCAAGTCATCTCATCTGCATCATATTCTTGCTCATGTACATTTAACTTAGATCGATGCATATCCCCGGCACTAAACTCCATTTTCACACGACCCCTTGTTTTCTAATTGACCCTTTTGTATCCTCTTGCATGCACACAGCAGCTTAATGTAAATAACTCATTTCTGCATTCACTTAGGATATTTCTACAACAGCTACAACGCAAGCTCTGCGTTAGCTTTAATCTGAATCCTAAGTTTGACCCTGGATTTACCAGGAACCTGAGTTGGATTTATACTTGGATTTGAGTTAGGAAAACTTGAACATCTAGAGAGGAGTGTCACGCGTCCCGTTGCACATCACTAACGCATCATTCACATTTGCACTTATTTTTCCAATTACTTTATACAATACACTCTTAAGCTCGCATCACGAATTCAACGAACATATACATTTGTTACCTGATTGTGCATCAGTCTGTCAAATATTTTTCGGTATACTAGTAACATATTTGCTGATTGTTCAGAGGCAGCTAATACACCACTCCATCTAAAATTATAAAAAAAAAAAATACAACTAATTTATATTCTTACATAAAATAATAATGGAATAAATATATAAATAAAATAATACCTAACACTAATGACCTAGGGCCTGTAACTGGACTTGTGGTGCTATAATTTAAAATCTATCATAAGTCCATACATGTAGTAGTATCAGTGGCACCACTATTTCCAACATTTGTGCATTGGTAGCCCGACAAAGTTCTCTATAAAGTCATGCAAGACAGGCATCACCCCATGAGTACGTAGTAGCATGCTCAAAATCGGACAGTAGAGGGAGAAACATAAAATGTACGAGTGTTCGACTTGTCAGCGAACAAAAATCCTCTAATAAGCTACATAATGTATGCTCATGCATACATACATACACTAATGTTGTCGGCATCGGAAGATAATTCTGGAAACTGGGATGTCAACCACGAGATACTCAATCTTGAGCCTTTCAGATCATCTGGTAGAACGCCCAAGAGCTTGTCACAAAAAGTTTTCCAATTATATTGTAATGAACCTGTGAAAGGTTCTTCGTCCACTCGTAACCCAAATTGAATGACAACATCATGTAACGTAATTGTACATTCCCCACAAGGCAAGTGAAATGTGTGGGTTTCTGGTCTCCAATGCTCAACTAAAGTAGTAATGAGGTGTCAATCAAGTTGGATAAATCTGATCTGTTCAACTCCAAGAAAACCAGTCTGTTCAACGTAGGGAATAATACATGGATCAAATTGGATAGTATATTGTGCAAATGCCTCCCTTCTCCAACAACCCAATAGAAGAACTATCCCATATTGATTCTAAACGATAGGTAGTTTGTTGATATAGTTGTATAAGATTAGAATGATCGGACTCCATTGCCTAAGAAGTTCAAATTATATTATATAACAAAATCAACTTCCTAGGAATGAATTAGATAAAATAAATTCATTACATGAAAAATTAAATTACATTAAAAATACAATTACATTAAAATACAATTATATAAAAATGGTACAATTACATAAAAAATACAATTACATAAAAAATTCAATGGCCCAAAGAGGAAGCACCTAATGTACGTTGTGGACAAATATGCTTGTTATGTCCTTCTCCCTTGCAAATTGTACATCAAATTTTTGGCTTTTCTCTCTCCAATTCTCCCTTGCAAATTGTACTCCAAACAATTTTTTCATTATTATTGCAGCAAGAATGCCCTTATGTCTATCATAAATCAAGCAAATACCATCTCGTTGGTTAACATATTCACGCAATGCCCACGAAAACCATGACCGACTGGATGAATTTTCACCTTCAACAACAGCAAAAGTAAGGGGAAATATATGCCCGTTTGCATCAATAGGCGATCAATAATTTCCTTTTATGCTTTCCATAGAGATGAGTTCCATCGATCTGGATTAATGGTCTACAATATTTGAGCCCTTCTTTTGTAGGGCCAAAGGACCAAAAAACTCGACCAAAAGTAGCCGTACCTGGCACATCAGACAAAAGGAAATACCAATGCGATCGTGTTCCTGGATTGTAATAAACAAGAGCACTCAACCAATACAGAAGCTCTGAATATGATTTCTCCCAATCACCAAACACAACAATCAATGCTTTTCTCTTGACTTGCCACACCCATCTATAATTAACATTATAGTCATATTGTTTTTTAATTGCTTCTTAGAGTAGGGCCACAAGTACCTTAGGATCAACCCTAACCAAATTTTAGATTTCGATACTCAAAATTTAAATCAAGCTATGAATGATCTTGTGTCAACTCTGAATACAAACATGAGTGCTCCCCTTCAAGTTTGGTGATTTCAAACATCCCATGAGTTTTACGCCGATATGCCTGTAATCTCCAATCACACCCATCCTTCCACTATTTGCATCTCACATACCAAATATCTTGATTTGATTCTACTACAATAATCTCATAATGTTCTGTCACGCAATATTTTTTTTATACCAAGTTGTAAATTTTCTTTAGTATTAAATAGCATTCATTTCTATACTAAATTGGAATTATCTACACATATACTCCTTTCCTCTAAAGTTGACTCTCGTTCACATGTTGAATTAGTAATTTCCCAATCTATTTGGGTGAACATATCTGATGGTACCAATTCAAGATCATGTTCCTCACATCTATCATTTTCAAATAATTCATCAAGTTCAACATCAATATCACTGTCTCCATCATTTCTAGGTTCAAGAATGACTAAATTTTCAGGACGCATCGACATATTTATTCAATTTTTTTCAATTGTTATAGTTGACAAAAAATATGTTAATACGACAAAAAAAAAATTGTTTCTTATTTCTTAAGAAATCCAAATATTTTCTTCAATCAACTCAACAAATAGCTCAACAAAATCACCCAAAAAATAGCCCAACAAAATCCAATTTATAAATTCAACTTATAAATTCAATAGTCCAATTACAAACAAAAAAAAAATAATCAACCCAAATCTAAGATATATAAAGTATACATTTAAATCAGCCCAAATAAAAACAAAATAGTATATCTATGAATCATACATTTAAATCAGTCCAAATGAAAACAAAATGATAGATCTATGAAGCAATCTTTATTTTTTATGAATAAATTCATATATTAGAGAAAAATAAAGAAAAAACTTTACCTAAGGCGGACGGTGACAAAGATTGGAGACGGAAGGTGGTAAATCGGCTCACGGCGGCAGCATCAACAAGATCAGAGACGGCGGACGGCGACGGAGTGGGCGACCAGTGGTAGTGAGGAGGAAGAAAGGGAGAGCTTTTAGAGGGAGGAAGAGGAAGGGGCCACGAGGTGGTTTAAGGGACCACTAAGTCATATACCTAGTACACAATTTAGGGTAATTGTGAACCCCGCCCACGATTACTTAGTCATTGCATGACTGTCCATGTGGCAATCTACACGTGCCAGGTAACAGGTAGTCCTGCACCGGGTACACGATTTAAACACCTATTTTTGTCAATAATTTCCACCCAACCCTAATTTTTTTAATAATTATTGAAGTAACATTATTTTAAAAAAATCTTTTTATATTACAAAAATAAATACCTTTATCAAAATTAGTTATTGTTATTTTATTAGTAATTTAGAATTTTTTTAATGTTTTTATTATATAATTTATTTAGAATTTGGCGGATTTGAGAAGTGGCATATAAAGAATGTTTTTTTAATAAAAATAAATAAATTTAAAATTCTCAAACACTTCGGAAACGTTTGGGGTAAGAAGTTGGCTATTATAGTTTTTAAGTATTATAATTTGGTTATAATAGTTTGTGTTTGGAGTGTAGATTATTTTAGTTTGAGTTATAATAGTATTTGATTGAGGTGTAAACTATATTAGTTGGAGAAGGAAATAGTAAACATTATAGTAAAGAATAAAAAAATGATGAACTTAAAATAATAAAAATTGTAGCAAATAGTAAATACTGTAGCCAATGAGAATTTTTGAAATAGTATTGACGGTAGCTAATTTAAGGTTTTGAAATAATATTTACTATAGTAAGAGGTGATTATTATAGTCTAACAATAGTTCTTATCTCAAACGTTCTCTTTTATTTCTTTTTTTAAAACTTATTCTTTTTGTGAGAAAATTAGAAAACGATCAACTTTTCGTCCTACATGATTTTTTTTTTTCATTTTTTAGAAAATTTTAGTATGATTTATTTTTCCAGATTCATTGTTTCTTGTAAACTTTTTCATTTTAGATTTTTTTTTTAAACCGGCAATTGCATGCATGGAATTTGTTTTTTTTTGGTTTTTCATTTTTTGTAAAATTTTGGCAGCATTAATAATTGTAACGGCTTGATTCTTCTAAAACCTTTCACATGGACAATCAGGTGTTGAGTCCATATTTTAAATTTTGATTCAAATCTTGGACTTGGAGACGTTGTATATGGTATCAAAGAAAAACATCTCTAAGTAAGATGTAGTTTGGAAACAAACTAGGTTGAAGTTGGTGGACACGTAACGCTCGAGTTTAAAAAGTACACATAAATGAACCAATATCACATTTAAATGAGAGAGATCATGAACATATGAGAGTATGGTTAAGAATTTTTTTTTTTTTTTTAAATGAAAGTTAATACCTATGCTAACAAAGTCCACCTCCTTTTTTGGTGGCTCAATCATATGAACTACAAAAGTTAAAAGTGTTTAGTTTGGAAATTTTATGTTGGGTTACCTTCGAGAAATTTTCTTAAGAAACATATGAGTGAAGACAAAATATAACAAAATGATTCATGTTGGTCTGTGGGGGATAGTTTTCACTCTTGAAAGCAGTTCAAGACAAGTAAGATTGACATTGCCAGGTCGCAGGGGATATGTAGAGAATGTTGGAATCATCATGTGCCGAATTTGAATTCTGAATCATTGGCTAGGGGCACCACATGATAGTATGTTTTCTCTTGTATGGATAATTAATTGACCAACTTTAAGAAGTATGGATATTCTCAAAATAGATTTATTAATCATAGTAATTATTTTATGGATTTATTTCTTTTCTCGTATTTTTTTTAAAAAGATTAATATTACAATATTTAAAGTTTAATATAGTAATTGATATATTATATAAAAATTCCTAATTATTTTGTGCCGGACAAATTTGTAAATACTAGAAAATTTATCATCTGTGTAGAATAATGGGTCCTATTTTGGTCTATTTAAGGAGAAACCCCTTTTTGTAACCTAGAGAACTCTTGATTTTATGCCAACTACTTTTGTCTATTTAACTTTTTGTGTAATCACTCAATTACACATTTTTCTAAGTTTTCAAAATTCTATTGAGATACCGATTTAAAAACTTTACATGTATGTTATAATTATGCATGCGCTGGTTGTAAATTGAGTTATGTACACAAAATATTTAGGAGTGTTCGAACCTCCAGTTTCAAGTTGGTGGAGTGGGCTATAATAGTTCGTTCCATGTTTAAGACTCGAATTATAATAGTTTGTGTTTCCAACTATTATAACCTACAATTAACTATAATATATTACTATTTTAAATCTCTTTTTGTTATGGTGTCTATGATTAATTTGTTATAGTATTTACTATTTCTGTCTATGATTAATTTGTTATAGTATTTACTATTTCTTACCCATCATCTCTTTTTCTCTTTGTTATAGTGATTATTTACTATTCAAATTAAAATAATTTGTACCCTAAACATAGATTGTTATAACCCATAAATTATAATAACCAACCTCAAGTCCTAAACACCCTCTTCTATTTCATGATAACAACAAAAAAAAATGCATTAGATACTTTTGATATCTATGTTAAATTAAAGTTTCGTATATTAGAATTAAAAGATATTCCTGTTTAAAGAACCACATAACTATCTTTTCTTTTCTTTTTTTTCTGTTTTTTTTAATAGAGAAACAAACTACCTTAAATACATTAATAACTTAGATTCTAATCATGCTGTTTTTTTAATACAACAACATGGAGGTATAGGGATTTGAACATCTGACTCTCTTGGTTGATAACACATGCCTAAACTAATTGAGTTGATTCAATATTTTTAGAAATTTTATGAATATAATCATGTACTTTAGATATTTTTTTAACATAAAAAATCAACAAACGCACAACATCCTTTCACATATGTGGAATATATAAGTAGAAAATGTAAAAAAACATGAATAGACCATCAAGGGGTTTATGGTTTTTTATGGCATGTATGTCAAATTATAGGTTGGATTTATTATATACTATGTTGGTTGGTTTAGAGCATTTTTACTTGTCTTTATTATTTTTACTTGTCTTTATTCATAAACATGACATGCAAAAAATTATTAACAATATTATGTCTAAAATTGAGAAGGCATATTTGCCTAAAAAAATAATAAAAATAATAAAAATAATAAAAAAATCTATTTGTCTTATGAAAAATGTATCTCAATTTTTAGAAAAATGTAAATGTATATGTATTGAATTGTATTGATTTTTTTTATGAAATTTATGTAGATTTAGCACTTATTTATTTATTGTTACTACACATGCCATTTGATATTTTTTAACTAATAAACTTGAATTGCGGTTTGTTTGGATTAGGTTGAAAAAAAGTTTACTATTTGATACAGATTTTACTATTTTAGGGTGATCATTTTTTTATTATTTACTATAATGTTTACTATTTTCTTCTTAAATTAAAATAATCTACACCTCAAACACATATTATTATAACCCAAACTAAAATATACACTCCAAACACCAACGATTATGACCCAACTATAATAACCTAAAACTTAATAACCAACTCCTTGCCCCCAAACGTATACTTAGTATATTAATGTTAAATTACTATATAAGACAATTATAAAACTCATAATTTCAAATTTTTATTTAAAAATACTTTTGCATATTGAGTTTTCTTGTTTTTATATTTATTCTGTGTATATGATCGACAAAGTTGGTCGTTAAGTTAGTCGTTGGAGATGATCAACGAAATTTATAATCGAAGTTGGCTATAGGAGTTTTGTAGTCAGAGGTGGTGTCGGAGTGAGTCGTCAAAATGAAACAAAGTAATCTTCAACAAGGGTTGTTACAAACCATATCGACAGAGGTGGTCACTGAAAATATCACCGAGTGAGACAATAATAATTATTGACATTAGTTTTCACCGAAGTTGATCACAGTCAGTATCTAACGTGTAGAGGCATTAGAAAGGGGGAGAGTTAAATTCAATTGGTAATTTTTATCAACTCAACAAATTAAGAATGACCATAATATTAAATACTTGTTTAAATTGACTTTAGAAAAAAATAATTTTCAAAAAACTCATTTTTATTTGATTAATTTTGATAAAAAGGGATTAAAATATACTTAAAAAAAAGTATTTCAAATACATCATAAGTTTGACTAAATTACTAAAATTTACCAACTCAACTTCTAAGCAACCTATTAAGATTGATGTGTGGTTTGGCCACGTCTCTCTACAATTATTTTGGTTCATCCAAGAGAGTCATTATCGTTTAATAAAATAGTCATTTTCCACAATTTCAAATCTCCATTATCAAAAAACCAGACGAGAGAACAAAGACAGGCTGGATTGCTTTGAAACTTGTCAGTCAAGTCATTAGAGCAGAAAGCTAATCATGCCGAGAAAATACAACTGTATTAACAACCATGAATGATCAAAAAGATACCACGCAACAAATCTTTCGAAAAATAAACCAATACACAAATTGAAGGAAAGAGAGTAACACTAAATAATACAACAAATTTACACAAATTTTACAGAATACTATCAAGAGAACAAACAAAAGCCCTCTCTCGTTCCTGGGAGTCCAGACAATTTCAGACAGCTCTCCTGCCAATTTAGCACCAACGTCAAAAGATCACAACACCCAAGCAAACATGGAAAGAAAGAAGGCATACAAAAGAAATCCAACTCTCACCCACCAATCCTGTTTATAAGACTATCCAAATTGGAGAAATATGATTTTAATTTTTCAACAAATGAAACAAGGAGAAAAAGAAGAAAACATTGTATCATTCATAAATAAAGAACCCTGATTATTGTGTCTGCAGTTTTGTGTTCATCAATTTGAAATGGGAGATTTGATCAAGTTTTTGCAGCTCCATTAATCAGAGACGGGTTTGGTCTTGGATCTGTACAACAAGATCTTCTTCTTCTTGGAGCTCAAATTGTCAATGGTGAGCACAATTTTACCAGCTTCACCAACCCTGTAGCTGTTGGAGATCACTGGTTCATCACTTGGCCCAAGCTTCGTTGTCTTTTGTACAATCACAGTGTAGCCACCTTCAGCACTCGGCGAGAACTCTGCCCCATAGCTAACATCCCATCCTACAACTCTCAATTCCCAAACCAGAAGGCTTGGCTACAAAAGCAGATGGATCTTTTAGTATCAAATCAAATAAACAGACACCAAAAAACTACACGAAACAAAAGATTATGAGTTTCTGATTAAAAAATATATATATATAATTCAAGTCGTCCTCCTACCTCAGAAACTGGGAATTCAACAGTATGTTTGGTTCCTGCCTTTATGGAAACTTCAGTAACAGGGTCTTCAATGGAGAATTCTTGCTCGCCCTCCCTGCTTAATCCACCATACTGAATTGGTACTTGTTCAGGAGCAACGTATCTGAGAAGGGAACACAAAGAAACCAAAGTACAGGCCAAGGCTACATGAGATTGAGACATTTGTTGCAGTGGAAAACAAGCTTGAAAGGTCATTAATGGCGGAAAAATGAAAAAGAAAAAAATAATAAAAGTTTTAATTATACACCCACTTGAATAGGGTCTCGGCAGTCTTGGATGGTCCGGCGAACACAAACTTGCTCTTTGTTCTCTGAGTGAAAAAGGGGCTGATCATCCTGTTCACGGCCAAGTACCACCATGACACGTTGATGAACACCTTCAGAGGAATTAAATTTCATCGTAAGATCAAACAGTTTCTTAATCAAGTTGATTTGGAGGGAGAAAGAAAAATGGATTGAATATGGCGATACCTGTTTGGCAGCGAATTCAGGATAATTGTCTTGGAAGAGTTGCAGAGCTCGCCTGGTGGCGTTTCTGAGCTCCCACTTGGTGAGTCCAGGCGAGTTTTTGAGGTCGTTGACTTGAACAATGGTGGAGATGCCATTGGGGCTGAAGTCGAGCTTTCTGATGCTCTTCTCCAGAAACTGAATCCTCCATCGGAGGAATTTGAGGCTCTTTTCGTCGTCGGAGAAGGTGATCTGATACAAGTCCTTGTTCTCGAACTCACCGAACACGTTGTAGCAGACTGGGTGGCCTTCCCTGTCGACGCCATGGGAGAACACCACTTTGTCCCACTGGTTCCCCAAGTCCTCGTCCAGAAGAGCCTCGATGCCGAATTGTTTTCGCCAACGAACCGTGTTCTTGATCATCGTAAAAGCATCTTTCACCTTGAAGTCTCTGGCGCGGAGGAATTTCAACAAAATCACATCGCTCCTTTCGTCACCGAGGAGAGGAATTCCCCAGATGAACACCTCCTCTGGTGGAGGTGGCGGCACAGGCTCTGCCGCTTCTGCTTCGGGCTCAGCCTTCGCCTCTTCCTTGGGCAGGGCTGGTTCCTCCGGCTGCGGGGCCGAGACGGCAACTACAGTTTCCTCGATCGCTTCCACCGTCTTGGCACCATCCTCGTCGATAACTGCCACTTTCTCCACCACCGTCGATGGCTCTGCCGCCTTCTCTTCCGGTTTTGGAGCCAACGAAGTCTCGGGCGCGGGACTAGGAGTGATTGTGTCTTCCACCTTCACCGTCACCGTCACAGTCTCTGGTTGTGGTTCGGTTTTGGGAGGCTCTTCGATCACAACTTCTTTGGGAGGTTGTTCCTCGGGTACAGCTTCTTTGGGAGCATCGGATTTGTCTTCGATTTTAGTCTCTTCAGCAGGCTTGTCAGGGTCTTCCTTCTTTTCCTCGGACGGCTTGTCTTCTTCCTTAAGCGGAGGAGGGGGTAGAGGAGCAGTGAAGTCATGGTTATTGAGAGCCTCCTGAATCAGAAGCTTAAGATCGGCCAGCGCCTTCCTCTGGGACTCCGGAAGCTCAGCAACGACGTTGGTCTCCTCCTTGAAAGAAACAGACTGAGAGATCTTCTCAAAGTCCTCGGCGGCTTTTGGCTTCTCCGCCTCTGCAACTTCCTCCACGGAATCAGGGTTGGCAGGAGCAGGGTCAGGTAGTTCCTTCTCCGGGGCAGGGGCCGGGGCAGGGGCAGGGTCCTCCGGGACAGGTTGAGAAGAAGGCTGGGGTTCGGCAGCAGCAGGCTTCTGGGTTTCCTCAGCCATGACTAGAAGAAGAAGAAGAAGAAGAAGAAAGGAGTATTGTTTGTGAGTGAAACAGAGAAAAGAAGAAAGAAGGGCTTAATAGTGAAGAGGAGAGGCGAAGTGGAAAGAAGAAGAAGAAGAAGAAGAAAGGATGCGAGGGGTATGTGTGTTGTTTGCCGTTGTAATGATAACAAAGAACAGACTGTCAGAGCCCTTCGCCAGCTGTCATGCCACTTTGTTTGTGGGCCCTTCTCCTCCTCCTCTTCCCTATCTCATCCTCTCTCCCCCCTTCTTTTTACAACGTTATTCTTCCTTCCCTTCCTTCTCAAACTTCAATCATCATTCTCATTCTTTAACTTTAATCTCTCTTTAATCATTCTTTTTTCTCAAATCATAAATTTTGTCTATTTATAATATTTTGGTTTCTTCTTTACTTCTTCAACGTTAAAATTATCCCTTATTGAGTTATCATGCCTCAAATTAATATATTATAATTACAAATAAAATAAAGTTTCTTGGTCTACAAAATAGAGAAAGAGATGAATATAGAATTTCTTAAAAATATAAAAATTTCAATAATATTTACTATTAAAGTTTAATTATTTAAAATACTCCAAGTTTTTTAATTTTTCATTTTTTTTTAATTTCACAAATTTACTTAACACAAAATTTAAAGTATAATTTATACCACTGAATTTTAAGTGTTGTATTAGTTTAAATCCTAAATTAATAATTATATCAATTTAAACCCTAAACTTTGGGAATAGTATCAATTTGAACTCCAAACTAATAATTGTATCAATTTAAACCATGAACTTTCATAATTGTATCAACTTACACCATTCATTATGTTTTATTTGGATACACTTATAAATGTTTAAGGTATAAATTAATATATTTATGAAAATTTAGGATTTAAATTGATACACTTATGAAAGTTCAAGTTTTAAATTGATATAATTATTAGTTTGAGGTTTAAATTGATACAAATCTCAAAGTTCGGGGTTTAAATTGATACAACCCCAAAGTTAAAGGTTTAAATTAATACAATTCTTAGTTTAGGGTTTAAATTGATACAATCTCCAAAGTTTAGGGGTATAAGTTGATATTCGCCCAAATTTAAAGGATAGATTTTGTATTTTTTTTTCAATAATTTTAAATGTTTAATAAGACATAAATTTAAAATGTCATAAACTTATTAGACACTTTCTTTATATATGTTCACCAATTTTCATACCAATGAAAATAATTGTCTTCACTTATATATCATATATTTCTTCCATAACTATAATACTTCGTTTCCACTTAACAAAAACAATTAGTACATATTTGAGAGTGAGTTTGAAGTCAAAATTATTGTTGTCATATTCAAAACCATCTCGAAACAAGTATTTATCACTCAAAATTAATTTAATATTTAACTTTACACTTTTAAATGCATTTTTTATATCATAAAAAATTATTTTAAATTATCAAAATATATTTTAGAGTGACTTTCAAATTGATAAAAATAATTTTAGCTATTTGAAAATTACTCTTCGACATGGTTTTAATATCAAAATTATTTTGAAAAATTTTATTAACAAACCATTTCACTCACTTGTATCAAAATGGAAAAATTGTCCAAAATAACCCCTTTAGTTTTTACATTTCAAAAGTAGCATGCTTTTTGAAATCTCGTAGAATTGATTTTTCTCGGGCCTTCTCAGGTAAGATCGAGTCCGAGATTGTGTTAATTGTTTTAACTTTTGAATATCAAATTTGATTGATGGGAAATGAATTTTACGAATATGCCCTCAGTAATATAAAAATAATATAATTATTATAATTACCCATTTTTTGGGAAATAGATGGTTGGCTTGCTCAACAAGTTTCCTAAACATGATCAAAAGTTTTCCCTAGTGTTTGGCCGTCCTCAAAATCCTCAGGTCTCATCTTTTTGCATACATTAAAAAAAACAAGATAAATGTAGCAATATTATTTTTTGTAAATTTGTTGGAGTTGTTATTAGCATGTTGTTGATGCAATCATTTATGTTTTCGTGGTTGTTTATGCATTCTCGGTCGAAACTCAATAATCTCGGCCATGATTGAGTATAATTACACCGAGATTTAGTGGAGGGTTTAAAATCTCGGTCGAGATTTTTATATAGTTGCACCGAGATTATTCAATATCCCCGAGATTTTGCCTGAATTTATTAAGTTTGTTGAACCTGTATATGATTTTTTTTAGGGATGCTTTATATATTTGTTTGTTTTGTGGGTGAATGGAAGGAGGATGAGAAATAATGCATAGGGAGTCAGTTGAAAGGGCTGATTGTCGATGTCAGAATAAAGTATGAGAAGTTTTTATGGGAAATATATAGAATTAGTAGGATAAATTCTGTTGAATTTGAATTGGTTATAAGGTGTTTGTACATTGTTAGACCAAATGTAGCTGCCTTTGTGATAAGTAATCAAGAAGATCTCCATTTTTTTCTTAATTGGTGACAATATGTCTCAAGTGGCCCTTTTAGTATCGAAGTTACCCATAGGAGTCCATAAACCTAGGAGTACAATACTATCCTATCCAGTTCAAAATGTCTCAACATTTGCATCCGAACTTGAATTTATTCCTGAATACAATACGATTTTCAATGAGGTGCAATCATTAAGTCCATTGAATAATAATGTATGTCCTTTATACTTGGGAGACGATACAGATGGGTTGTTGAATATGGAATACGTGGACCTATATGAGGATGCTGTTAACAATGAGTCTATGTTTGAAGTAGACATGTTAGTGGATTATGATGTGGACGTTAATGTGGCTGATATAGATATGTTTGAGAAGATTGCTAATGTTGATCATGTGGAAGAGTCAATGATGAATGTAGAATCAAGGGTTGATAGAGGACCTTATGGTGATAATAACCCGATAATTGACGATGAGCATCATGCAGATTCAATAGGAAGTGGTGAACACCGTGTCAACAGTAAGAAGAGGAAGTATATCGAGAAATTAATGGCAAGCACCATAGTCGTCTCATCCGAGTCTACTATAGAAGATGTCCAAGTTGATAATATGTTTTTAAGCAAAAAAGATTTTGCTAAGAAAATGTCTGTCTTTGCCATTAGAAAGAACTTCTAGTATGTGTTGAATAGATCTACTAAGAAATTATATATTTTAAGATGCATAGAAATGACTTATCAATGGAAGATTAGGGCTATTAGAATGAAAGACCCTGAAATGTTCAAAATTAGCAAATATGTTAACACCCACACATGCTAAAAGATATTAAGAAAACAAGATAATAAATAAGCTAACAGTTGGGTTATAGCTGAAGTGATTAAGTCTAAATATCAGGATGTTAGTCATGGTTATAAATCGAAGGAAATTATTCAAGACTTTCGCAAGGAGTATGGGGTGGACATTAGTTACAAGAGGGCATGGTGGGCTAGGGAAGTTGCATTGTCCTTAACGAGAGGATCCCCTAGAGAGTCATTCTATTTGTTACCATAGTATGGGGAAGCGTTGAAGATTGCCAATCCTGGGACTCACTATGAGTTGGAGATTGATTCTGATGGGCATTTTAAATACATTTATATGGCACTTGAGATTGCAATCAGAGGGTTTTTTTTTTAAATTATATCAAGCCAGTTATTATTGTTGATACTACACACATGAAAGGGAAGTATAAGGATATTGTCCTCGTAGCAGTTTCAATTTATGCTAATAAACAAATATACCTGGTTGCTTTTGGTTTGGGGGATAAAGAAAAGATGGTTCATGGACGTGGTTCATGAAAAGGTTGCAATCAATTGTTGTTGTGATTAATGGGTTGTTGTGTATCCGATCAACACAAAAGTATTGCAGAGTCTATTGCTACAGTTTTTCCTGACGCATTCCATGAATTTGTATCCATCATTTGAGCCTGAACCTGACAACGAAGTTCAACAATGATAACATGTGTTCAAACTTTATGTTAGCAGCTAAGGCATGTCAGGAGTCCGTCTTTCGATATTATTGGAACAAGTTGTCTCCTTACAACAGTGTTCAAAAATACCTTACTAATGTCGGGATGTCAAGGTGGCCCACGTATACCAAGGGAGGAATGAGGTATGATCAGATGACCATAAATATTGCAAAGTGTATCAACGTGGTATTGAAGGATGCTTGATTCCTTTTGGTGACTACACTGTTGGATCATATTAGAAGTCTTCACCAGGAATGGTTTTCCAATCGTAGGACATTAGCTTCAATGTGAGAATCAGTTTTGTTAGTCCATGGGGAAATTTTTTTGAAACTTGCAGATATTAGTTCTAGAACATTTACTATACGATCGATCGATCACCACTAGTTTGAGATTGTAGACGGTCATTTAAACCCTCATGTTAACTTGAATGAGAAGACTTACATGTGTGGCAAGTTTCATTACTATGAAATCCCCTATTTGCATGCACTTGCCGCTTGTCGGGTCAGGAGTATTGATCCATATACTTTATGCTCAAGTGCACACACAGTTACGAACTACTGGCTAGTTATGTAGAGCCTATATTCCCTGTTTTTCATGAATTAGAGTGGAAGACATCACCCGGGTTTGTTGATAAAGTAGTCTTACCTCCTAGGGTAATTGGAACAGTTAGTCGTCGTCAACAATCAAGTAGGCAAAACAACAACAAAACAATACAAATAAATCTAGAATCTAGCTAAAATTTCGGTAAAGAACTCGATGAAAAACCTAAGATCATGCCCTAATAATGAAGAACTTGGGCCATTTACACCGGTATGCCACGAGATTAGAGTTTTCGTCACATCCTATATAAAATCTCGAGGAAGAACTCGGACTACAATTACCCCGAGATTATATACAAAATTCTGAAAATTCAAAGGTAATAAACCTAATCTCGGTACACATCCAAACGATCTGGGGTCCACTTGGTCAAATCTCGACTGAGATTCAAATAAAATTAATCGAAATAACATGGAAAAATTCCAAAAAAATCATCAACGACAGACTACATACCCAAAAAGGAACAAATATTGCAACATACACAATCATCAAACCAGATTTCATTGTATATGAAAGGATTAGGAGTATCGATCCATATACTTTAGATACATTCAAAAACCCTAGCAAACCTCTAATTATAAATGAAACAATATACTTAAAGAAGGACATATCTCTAAAATAAGTAAGTTTAAGGATGCAAAGAACCGTGGAGAAGGAAAATTTCACAAAGAAAGCATGGAAATCTCGGGAGAGTTGAGGACCTGAATCATCTGAAGGGTTTCCATGTATTTGAAAAGGTTTTTTTAAAGCAGGGATATTTTTGTTCTTTTACACGACTGGATAATTTGAATTCATTACGTTTTAAACACAATCTCAGGCCCGATCTCGCCTGAGAAGGCCCGAGAAAAATCAATTCTACGAGATTTTAAAAAGCATGCTACTTTTAAAATTGTAAAATTAAAAGAGGTTATTTTGGACAATTTTCCATTAAAATGCTCATATTTTTACATGCCGTACACATATTAGATAGACATCATGATGAGAAACATACTTATTATACAACAATTAAATTCCATGAATGAGACCCACACCTTATAATAAATAATCAAACAATAATTTTCTTTTCAAAAAGTAAACTTATATAAAAACTTATATAAAATTAAGGAAACTTGTTAAATTGGTTTTAACTCAACGATAATTGACATGACTTTTTTTAATAGAGGTTAGTAGTTCGTTTCCCATCTTTGTGTTATTGTACTTAAGAAAAAAAAAACGTACAAACAGACTTAACACATAGCTCAACTGATTAAAGGTGCGTTTAGAGTTAATTTGAGAGGGTTAAAAAGTGATTTTTAAAAATCTTAACAATTTTTTATGTTTGGTATAACAAATTTTGAGTGTAAGTCTAGGAGTGATTCAAATATCGTTAAAATCACTTTTGTCATCTTTAAAATCATTTGAATATGTGTCTATAATCACTCAAAGTTAACATAATATTATATTTTACACTTTTAAATACAATTTGCAAACAACAAATTTGATCTTGAATGATTAAAAACATGTTTCAACATAATTTTGAAAATGACAAAATAATTTTGATCATTTAGAATCACTTCTAACACACGTGATTAGTAAATTTATCAAAATTACTTCAAAACATACGTTTATTTCACACCAGTTTTAAAATTAATTTCTACTGACTTTAAATATTCAGTCACTTTTTAATAAATTTTTCAATTTAGGATTTTTAATTTTATCCTTCTAAATTAAAATTTATTCTATGTATCTAATAGAAAATCTATCTCATAATTTTTCATAAGTTGAATGTAACTATTTCCTTTTAAATCATACCATTGGTTTTTTTTTCTTTTTTTAAAAAAAGTTATTTTTCTTGATTCTTCAAAAATTAATATAGAGCAAAGAAAATACTATTTTAGGCCATCGTTTAAAAAGAATTATAAATTATAAAAAATGTAAATTTTAAAAGCATGTCTATTTTAGTCGTTGTATCTAAAATACAATAATTTAGTATTTAGCAAATATTATAATCAACTTGTTCAAGTCCTTTGATACGAATTTTTGGTGCCCACAATGAATTTATAATATTCGGGAGGAACCAAACGAACATCCTACATAAGAGAGAATCTCACATTGGTGTGGTGTTTGGCCACCAAAACATTCTAACGATTAAGTTAGTAATCATCTAGAGCCAGAGAGTATACTAATCACATACTATTATAACTAACTTTACACCCCAAACAATCCCTAAACGTACAATCATAGTAGATATGAGATGGTCTACCGCATAATTAATTTTTACATATGACGTCAGAATTTGAGAGAATTACCATGATATTTGTCTTTTTTGTAACAGATTAAGGACATGTATGGGTGTGATTCTAAAATGGTTAAAATCACTTTCAAAATACTCTAAAACATGTTTTTAATAAATTAAAATAAATTTGAGTACATAAAATTGCATTTAAAAGTGTAAAATTAAATATTAAATTAATTTTGTGTGATTAAAGACATGTTTCAAAGTAATTAAGAACATGATAAAAGTAATTTCAACAAATTAATAATCACTCCTAAATATATACTAACACGTATAACTTGTACATTTGTATTTTAAACATTAAACTTTGAGAATTTACAAACTTATCTAATATTAAATTTGAAAATTAAGGACGATATGTAATGAGAAAATTTATCAAAAGCATGAACAATTCTTTCTAGAAGTATAAGAATAAAAATAAAATTCAGGAATCAAAATATACTTTTTTAAAATTACATGTATGTTAAAATTAAAAATTGTGAATAATTTTTGTTCCCAAAATAATATTGAAATTAGAAAGCTGGTGGAAAGGTTTTTCGACGTAAAACCCAATCTCTAGTGTGAATTGGGAGTGGAAGTTTGTAGCAACTTCACTTTGGCTTAGAAAATCATCAAAGGTTAGTTGGATTCCTTTTTCCTAATAGTAGAGATTCTCAACTACAAAGTCATATACTTTATATCACCAATAATCTTATGTCTATATTTCAATCCACTTTTAAGGAGTGTAAGAGAAAAATAATGACAATGAACCCTCACTATATTAGTAAAGCTTTCTTTTTCTTTTTCTCGAGTTCAACATGTGAAGATCAAACTTTTATTATTTTGTTATACATGTGCATATATATCATACTCGAACTAATTGAATTATATTTTAATTGACAATAATGAGTTTAATTTATACAAATCTCTCTAATATATATATATATATATACTTTTTTTAAGGTAACATATATATGGTTGGTTTCAACTTTTTTTAATGTGTGTTTTAGTTCATTAAAAATCAAATTAAAAGGTTTAGGATAAAATTGAAACTTTTAAGACAATAGAGGAAAAAAAATCAAAATTTTACTGTTTAGTGTCACACCCGGTCCCAAGTGGCCCTGTTAATCTTAAGACGAGTTGTAACGACAATAATTTTAAAAGAATGGTAGAATTTATTATTGAATCTCCCTTAACTTAAAACTTAACTTCAATTAGAAAAGTTAGTTATACAGTGTCTAGCTACATGTAACTATAAGAAGTGAGATTTGTGATAAATTGATGAGACTAGTGGCAATTTTTGATCAATGGGTTCTTAAATACGACATTTTATGACGTCGACACTCGATCAATGTGGGCATCTCAAATGTACATAGATCTCAAATCCACCTTAGTATCTCGATATTACCACTCAACATTGAACATACAAAGTATCGAAGTAATTACGTCTGCAATAAATGAACAATAATATTATACGAATAAGTGATCAACCTTCGTACATGGTTCTATACATGTAAATGGAGATGCTTTTAACCTTGGAAGATTATCCAAATACATGTTGATATAGAGTACATCAAAGCATGTCCACTTGCCTTACGGCATAAACCCTTGAAGATGATTTTTTTATGCTTCCCACAAAGAGAGTGACGTCTCATACATCAAGAAAGAAAGTTCCTTTGAAATTAGGGTTTTTAGATAAACTTCTATCCATGAAAAAGATTTGTAAGCAAGATTACCCTTGAAAGAGGTGGCCAAATCGCGTCAAGAGAGCACTTTAGAGAGTAAAAATATTGTCACTTTTCTACATTATGTTTAGTTTATATATCTCTTCATTGTATTCATGAATTCTTTTATCAATGAATTTATTGATTACTCTCTTTATAGAATTGTGAATGCATTTTAAACTCTTATGTTACGTTTTTTCACGGATTTTAGAAAGGAATAAGGAATTAAAAACCTAAATATAGGACACGTCACATGATCTTAAACGTAAGGCACATCATATACAATAAAAAAGATGCATGTATTAATCTAAGTTTTAATTAGCCAGACATATAGGACTAAATTCGTATGCTCTTACTGGTTCTTGAAATCAAAGCTAAATAAGAGTTTACCTTGGTTCATTAACAAAAAGTGCAGTGTTGTTGCAATGTGATAGCAATCCTTTGGCAGTTTACTTTTATGATTGAAGCTTGATTGAATCCTTCATTTTACCATTACTTTTTATATTACTTTTATCGTTTTAACTCAAATCACTTTCCTTTCAAAATCTGGATTTCACATGGTTTCACGAAAAATGATATTCGGAGTACTCTCTACTTTAATACTTATAGATCGTGTGCACTAGCAATTAACCATTATTTTGCCTATGAGCCAATTACACATGTTCACATTTTTTGTCATGAATCACCACAGCACGTGAGGCACTGTTCGTCGTTAACTCTGTCTGCAGCCCTTTGTTCCAAATGTGGACAAAGTCTTGTCTGTGTCCGAACCTAGAAACAAAAAAAGAACTGTATATTAGGCTAGGTCAAGTTAATACAAAACGCTAACATGGAATCAAGGTTATATGTGAAGAATCCAATTAGAATATATTTAACAATAAAATTCTTATTTATGGCAATCTTCTACCTTGACCCAAATAGTGATGTCTTGGAGCCAAAAAAAAATATGTTATGTAAATATGATGAAATAATTATCACAAAAACATCGGAAATCCGAATACACAATCCCAACATTACGTTACGTTGAACTAAAAAAAATATGTGGATGATAAAGATAAGTGTCCAATTTCCGTATTTAAGGACCTACCATGGAAGCATTGGATAGTCATTAAATTTATTTAGAATTCAAAAGAATAATAATAAAAAAGAAAAACAAAATGCAAAATTTACATCATTGAATAATGGAAGCTATTTTGGTGGGTGTTTATGTCTCACACTCCAACTTCACGAGTTGTTTGTAATTATAAATGGGTCAAAAAAAATTTATTTTTTCTCTATAATTACTACTTGCACCTTAACTACGGCTGATTTACTAATAAACAATTTGTTTATGATCTAATTATAAACTAAGTTTGGAAGTCTCAAAATTCAAGTTATGAAATCATCATTTAAGGGAACTACTCATCTATTTATCATATATAGGAATGGGTGAATTTCATGGTGTGAGATTATGTTCTCAGCTCCCTATAAGATCAAGTCCCCAAAAATGGTAGGTTAATCGCATTGATTACTATAGACACTCCCACCTATGCAAATCAAAGGATGAGCCGTTACAGGTAAAAGTTTATATTTCACCCAGAAGTAAGATTGATTGCATATAATCCTACAGTGAAATATTAATCCTTTCCATTAACATATTTATAAAGAGAGCTTGAATATTTCATGGTCTAGTCTTATACAAATTCATTATATATGATACCTCTATTCACATGTCCACTTGGTCCTAGGCATAAAAGACGTGCTCGAAATGAAGAAATTTCAAGAGATGAGTAATTTGTACATGGTGAATTTCACTGGAATGTTGAAAAAAGGCCTCCTATTAGACAAACTCAAAATAAAAATTGAGCTACTTCCTTCACCTTAAAGATGAAGATGTTGACCCTTGCATCAACATACCATGTTCCATCATCATCATATGCTCATAGTGATACTAGCCTCTCTCTCCTGATCATCACATGTTGTTCATAGTAGAGGTGTGTGGGGTTAGGTTCAATCCAATTTTGGGTCAAACCAAGGACCAAATCAAATTATTCAATTCATATTACAAAGAAACTAACAAAAACCAGATTTCCTTGGTTTCAGCTTTTGAATAGAACCCACCTGATTTGATTCAGATCAGTTCGATTCGATTTTTAACCCTTTTTTTTTTGCGATTAGCAAGTGGAGAATCTGTGTGTGGGAGGCGTAGCCATGGACTGAAGGAAAACTGATGGAAACGTGATGGTCTGTGACAGCTGGAGATCTGCGATTGAGTACGACGACATGGATCTGTGACTACTGTGAACTGTGAAGAAGACAGAAAAATGGGCGGTGAGTTTGGAGTGGTGGCTGTCGTGAACTTGAAGAAGAGAGAAGAAGATAAAAGAAGGGTCTTTTAGGATTTTCTCTAATTTTTTCATTTTGATTTCTTTATTTTCTTTTATTTTTAATTTTAAAATTAAATTGGGATGGACTTATTAAAAAGAATGGTCTACCAGCAGACTTGAGCATATTTTGAAATCTAATAAATATATAATTAAATATATAAGTTCGAACCAAGGTGAACCAATGTCCAAATCAAGTTGAGCATATTTTTACTAGGTGAACCAAGGTCCAAACCGAGTTGTTGGGTTTTGCACAACAATAAACCGTCGATTTCAAATTTTCACTAGAAAGAGGGCTGAACTACCCAGTTCGATTTAGTCGGCTTCCATTCACCAGTTTTATCCAACTTTTACACACTCCTAGCTCATAGTGAGATTGTTCCTTCATCACAAAGGTGTGGGTATGAACGTGGATAACATGAACAATATTTGTACCTTACAAAACCTGTAGAGGAAACAAAGGAACGAAATCAAATATCAAAGAGTTGTCATTGACTACCACTTTGTAATTTATTATCGTTCATCCTTTTACTCTCATTGTGTTGTGAATGAGCATTTATGCACAATTTGCTTATTTTTTTTAAATAGAAACGAATCTACTTTATTTATCGATTTCTTATTTTACAACATTTTTCATATTTTGCTTACCAATTTAATGAAAATGAAATGGTCATGAAATTATCAAACTATTAAACTAAAAAAATAAATGATGAGCTTGGTTCAATGGTATTGACATGACCTTTGCCCTCATTTTGTAATTGTTGTATGTTAAAAAAAAAAAAAAAAAAACAAGTGAATATTTTTTAAGATATATTTTCGTAATAAAATTTTGATACATATACTATAAAGTTGAAATTAGAAAGAATTTTTAATTGATAAAATGAAAAAAAAAAAAATATGCCTTCCTATTTTTACAAGAGATGGGGAAGGGTTTTTTATTTTTATTTTTATTTTTTTTCCTTTTAAGAAAAGATTAAATTTAAAAGATACTCGGTCTTCTTTTTGTTGGGTTATTTTTTATTCACTAAAATGATCAAAGACGAAGATCTTTTGTTCATATTTTAATTATTTTTAATGCATCATCGTATTTTGATTAGACGAGGATGCTCCAATTTGTGATAGATAAGGATGAATAAAAATTTCATCTTGTCTACGTATATTTTAAAATCACAATATTTTTTCAATAACTAATTTTATAATGATTACAAATTAATGATACATTTAAAAAATAACAATATTATTTGAAAATAAGATGTCATCCTTTTACCACCAAACATGGTTACCCAAAATCTGAACATCTATTTTCAAACATTTGAGAATGTGTCAAACATCTTAATTTCTAGCAAATAAATGGTCCACAAAAATAATAATCAAATGTACAATAAAATGAGTAAATACTTGGTTTAAAAAAAAAAAAAAACTACTTTTTTTTAACTCTTATGAATTTACCAATTTAGTCAAATAATTTAGTATAAATACTTTTAAATTTGTAACAATTTGATCATTGAACATTAATAAGTAATAATTTAATCCATGCACTTTAAAATTTAAAACAATTTAATTTTTATTGTAAAAAATATTATTAAGACTTAATTTCTTATATATACATATCATAAATTAATTTTTGTATATATAAAATATAAAGATTAAATTATGACGTAATAAAAGTCATAAGATTTTCATAATGAAGACTAAATTTATATAAATTTTAAAATATAAAAACTAAATTAATATTTATTAAAATTTATAAACTTAAAAATATAAAGACCAGATTGTAATTAAGTAAAACTTGGGCTAAATTGTTAAAAGAAATGCTTGTAGATTGTCGTGATTTGAATTGTAGTATAAAATAAAAAGATGTAAAAGATGTCATTTCTAGTTAAAGGTCTATAATTTTTTTTCCCTCCTCGTAGATTATACTAGGGATGTTCAAAAAACCTAATAATTCGAAAAAATCAATCAATCCAATTCAATTCTGAGTTGGTTATCAACTCATTTAAATTGGGTTGGGTTGGGTTCAAATAAATGAAAATTTTATGAATTGGGTTGGTTTATGGGTTCATCTAATATTACTTAAACCTAAACCAACCCGAACTAATTCGAATTTATTATTAACTTTAAAATATATTTTTTTATTACTCATAATATAATTATTTATATATATATTGATTTTAATTTTATTTAATTTCAATATTTTTTAAATAATTTATTCTTCAACAACTCTCAAAATTAGTTTTTTTTTTTATATTTTTAAAAAAAATTCACTATATAAATTAAGATTGAGTTATTAATCTTAATTCAATATATGAAAATAATTAAATTAGATTTTTATATATTTACGTTTTGTTTCTTTTTAAAACAAAATTTTAAATAATAACCGATTAATCCGGACCAATTCAACCCAAATATTTCATGGTTGGATTGGGTTGAATTCATTTTTTAATAAGGGTTATTTCGGTTGAAAAAATTTACAACCCGAACAATTGGGTTAGGTCTGAAAAGCTTTCAATCTAATCCAACCCATGAACACCCTAGACTACACAATTGGTAATAATTGAATAAGAAATTTTTACGGATAAAAAAAATCAAATTATTTATAAAAATAATAAAAAAAAATATCGATGACATTAATAGGTTTCTATCAATCTTTATTAACGAAATACTAAAATTATATTATTTTATATAAATAATTTAATCTATTTTTCTATTTTCGAAAATTCGAAATAAGGATTATGACTCAAGAGAAAAAAAAGAATATATATATATATATATAATATGGATAAAAGGATGGAGAGGATAATTCCAGCCCGTGGTTTTGATAAATCCAAGCGTAGAGAGTAGAAGGGTTAGGTGGGAAGGAGATAATTACTTGGCGTTGAACCCAATTATATTGTATCGTATTGTATTTGTAAACGGACAGGGCAGAGAATAAAATCTCGGATGCCATTTGTGGTGGGACCCACATTCAAAAATGCTGTCACGTTTATCTCTCTCCTCTTTCGACACGTGTCTTTCTCTTCACTCTCTGTTTCTGTCCTTTCCTCACAGCCTGTCCACTTGCCATCCCATACATTTCCCCTTCCACGCTTTTATCAATCATTATTTCGCCGCCGGCATTTGAATTGAAATGTAAACTCCAGTTCTCCATATCCTATTTTTCTATCGAGTTTCTCCCTTTCTTTTTTTTTTTTTTTTTGAGTTAATCATTAATATTCCCTATAAAAGTTATACTATATATTCCTAAATTCTTTTTCATATCTCCTTTAAAAAATCATTTCATCATTTTTCAGGTATAAATTATCTGTTTTCCTAATCACTTACAAAACATTAAAAAAGAAAAAAAAAAGGAAATTATGCATTTTTCCTTCAATGTTCTATAGGGATAGGCGTTGTGGGATTTGATGTGGGTCTCCTTTCAAGAGGAGCATGAGAGAATGAGCGGGAAGATCTGTTTACCCGATCCTTGTTCACGTCCTCAACCTCTATTTGTAATTTCCATCCCAAATCTTTACAAAATTAAATAGAGATTTCGTATGGTGATGAACAATCAAATGGAGGCAGGGACGACGATGAGAGAGTCATCCTTGTCTCCGCTTCACCCCACGTTGTGAACATCTTTACTTATTAATTATGTCCCTGCAGGGTATTTCTCTCATATCTGCCCCTGTCCCCACCAATTGAAGACGTAGCGAGCATAGGAATTCTCTGTTGGAGAAATTTTTATTTTTATTTTTTATATATAAATATAATTATATAATTGATTTTAAATATTGTAATATATATATATTATATAATATAAATATATATAATAATATATAATATATATATATATATATATTAAAAAATAAAAAAATAATCAAGACGGGGATGGGGCGAGAATACTCTCCTCGTCCCCGATCGAAGACTCGGTTAGAATCTCTGGTTTGACTCCATCCTCGGTCAAATCAGGGATTCCCTACCTCGATTGGGATGGGATCTGACCTATGGGGGATTTTGTCAACCCTAGTCTTAGTGAAGCCTCTCACCAATTCTTACAAAATGTGGATGAAGGAACTGTTGGATTTTTGACAAAATATTTGAAGTGTAATTGTCCCATGTAAAAAAAGATTTAGGAAGGTCATGGGTTTGTGCTACATAAAAAAATTTAAGAAAATCATGGATTTCAAGTCGATAAAAGTAGTCTATGCCTTTGATTTTTAGTTGTCTCAGTCAGAAACACTTTAAGTTTGAGTCTAAATGTAGATAAATTCCCTTTTATGTATTCTCTAGTTTGAGAATGGAAGAAGAGTGTGAGCAATATATAAATGTTCGAAGAGAATGCTTTTGTAATTGAGATTGGGGAGAGAATTATTTTGTGTGATTCTCACGCAAATTTTTGTGTTCTCAAATTTTATTGCTAGCCTAGATATAAGTTAGACGGATGGATGACTATTTGGGAGGAGACTCGATGGACCTTTGTTCGAGGGGAGAATTATTGAGAATGCGACCAAAGTTTTACATTGGTTAGATAAGAGGAGGATCATGGGTATATAAGTTAGGACAACTATCCCCATTAGCATGAGGCCTTTTAAGTGTCGTCCCAAAAATTCTCATACGAATGGAGATAATTATCTTCACTTATATATATCCATGATCATCTTTTTATCTCACCAATCTAAATGTAATTATAATACAAGATAGCCTTGGGACCATATATCTATTTCCATGACAGTTATGTATTTAGTTAATCAAGTGATTAGAATAGTATATTGTGAAATGTGGGTACTTGAAGTTGAAGGCAAGGGTATTATAAAATTAGTTTTCATTTAATTGTCTATCCTAATTTCAACATTTTCTTCTTTGAGTTTTGTTTTTTGAATTTGATTAAGAATTTAATCATTGATGTAAAATATTATAAAAAATGTGTATAAAATATGTTTAATTTTTAAAAATAAAAAAATCAAATAATTATAAACAACTTTTAAAAATTATCAAATGATTTTTCTTTTTTCGAGTTATAAAAATTAGTTAAAAATGATTCTATTAAATTAGGCATAAAAAGTCGTCCCAAAATGTCATTCGATTTTTCAAGATATCGAAAAAGGGTCTAATACGTGGTTGAAAGATAAAACATTGGCTTCTAAAGTGTCGACCAAGTGTCGAGATGTTAAGAAATAACATTAAAATGTGGACAAAATTTTGGTAATCCTTATTATCTCTCTCTCTCTTTAACCTCTTATATCTCACTCCTTGCGTTACCTCTTTTCTCTTTCCTTCCTCATCTCCCAACATATAACTTTTTAATTATATAATTATTTTTAAAACTCAAATCCAATAGCGTGGAATTATGCATGGTTTTTTTTTCCCCTTTTTAGAAGAATTCGGCATGGTTTTGTTTTTTTCCTCTTTAAACAACAATAGTGTGGATCGTGGAATCTAATGTGTTCTTCTCTTTATATATAACCTATTATATTTAAAGTAGATAAAAATACTCTTGTTTTATATAAATAACAAAATTACAATAAACTTTCATATTAGTAATGCATGAACTTAATAGGTTAAAAAAAAGCCATCAAGAGGATTTAGGGCTTTTTATGTCATTTATGTAAAAATTAGGTTATAGTTTATTATGCATATGTTGGTGTTGGGAATGTGAACAAAGTTTGGCTAGAATAAGATGATGATCATAGGTATGTAAGGAGAGACAACTACCAAATGATATGAGGCCTTTTGGGTGAAACCAAAAGTAAAATCAAAAGGGTTTATGTCCGAAATGGAACTATATCATATCATTATGGTGATATCCAGAGGCTTGCTGTCCCTAACATAAGTGATATCAAAGTGACGCCAAATCCTGACTTAGCCATGTTGGTAGAATCCTCATATGCCAAATAAAAAGTGAAGAGAGTCTCAAAGGATGCAATCATGGTGGTATTCATCAGTGGTTGAGCTTTTGGACAAACAATGAAATGTTTTTTAGAAAGTCATTTAGATTTGAACATTATATGCTCAAAGTGTTTCTATTAATGATAAATTACTATATAAGAATTATTAGACATTATAAATTAGTAATTTCACTTTTGTATTTAAATAAATATCATCGACTAAGTTTTTTTTGTTTTTGTTTTTTATTTTTCAAGTATGTATGATCCGTTGAGTTGGTCGCTAGAGTTAGTTATTGAAGATAATCAATGGACACCACTTTTAATGACCAATAAAATACATGGTTGAAAGCCACAAAACACGGACCTTTAATATTAATATTGTTGTTTTCAAAACTTATTAGAGAAATATTGTTGTTTGGGAAGTTCGAGGCTAGAAGTCGAGGGTTGAGGATTCGACTAATGGAGGCCGAACGTTGAGGACTCGACAAACAAAGAAAAAAACTTGGAAACAAGGGTTGTCGAGGGTTGAAGTTTCGACATACATAAGTCGAAACTTCAACCCTCGACAAGGAAAAGGAAATCTCGCTAGTTTTACATAAGTTGAAACTTCAACCATCGACAAGGAAGATAAGTGGGTGAAGCAGATTTTAAGAGAGAGCGAGATTGTAAGAGAGAGCGAGATTGTAGGAAGGCGAGATTGCAAGCGAGATTGTAGGATGGAACAATCTCTAATGTCTATGGAATGTATGCGTCTCGCTCTCTCTCACAATCTCGCTCTCTCCTACAATCTCGCTCTCTCTCACAATCTTGCTCTCTCTGAACATCTCGCTCTCTTTTACAATTCAAAATTCTGTTATTGTTGTTATTTTTTCATTAATGATTACTAGTTTTTTTCTCATTGTCATGTATAATATATATATATATATATATATATATATTTTCTTATGGAAAGTAAATAAATTTATTGTATATTCAATTTTTTTATTACTTTTTAATAAGTTTGTACATTATTCTTCTAATTAACTTGTACATTATTCTTCTAATTAAGTTGTACATTATTCTTCTAATTAAGTTGTACATTATTCTTTTAATTAAGTTGTACATTATTCTTCTAATTAAGTTGTACATTATTCTTCTAATTAAGTTGTACATTATTCTTCTAATTGAGAAACAAATATATATTTTTTAAAATCATGGCTTTAAACCTAGGACTGTTGATCCTGATGTTTTGTACAACCAGTCCATTCATCGATCATCTGTTGTATAGCGAGATCATACTACTGGAGAAATATCTTGCAGGCGTCGAGAGGCAGTTCTCCAGCACACTATCCCGCTTCACCCTCGAATACTACCCCTATTGCGCACATCTGGATTCTATGGGGTTGTCAGATTAGGATTTATTCAGTTGAACTGGCATCTGATCACAACCTTGGTCGAGAGATGGAGGCCCAAGACGCATACATTCCATATGTCTGTTGGAGAGTGCACTATCACTCTACAAGACATAGAAGTGTTGTTGGAGTTACCTATTGACGGTGAGTCCATCACCGGAGTGATGTACAATGACTGGTTAGAAGTTTGTCAACTGTACCTCGGTGCGACTCCACCTACCAACAAGATTAAAGGATCTATGTTAAGTTTAATATGGTTAGGAACACAATTTCGTGAGCTTACAAATGGTGGAAGTCTGTTTTCAGATAAATCAAGTCATTTTGTTCACTTGATGTTCCTGCCACTGTTAGCTAACCTCTATGATACGGGGCGATATTCGTGGAGTGGAGCATGCTTGGCATGGTTGTATAGACAACTATGCAAAGCAACAAGACTTGAGATTCGAGAGATAGTTGGGCCTCTCATACTTTTTCAACTATGGGCTTGGGAACGATTTCCAACAATGGTTCCACAGCTACAACATGTTAATAACGTTCAGTTAGTTGGACGAGCCTACGATTCTCAGTATGTTGTTTTAATTCAATTTAATTTTTATATCACTGATCTAGTTAATTTAAATTCTAAAATATCAATTTTAAAATTTTGGTGGAGAGACAAATTTTGTGTGACTAGGATAGCCACACATGTAGTCAGCCAGTATAGATACATGTTTGATCTGCTTCAACCTGAACAGGTACATTACACTAAACCTAATTGATTATTTTATACACATTTTTATTGTATTTGTCTTTAATATTCTCTAATATAATATTTTGTGTTTCAGGTTATTTGGGAGCCGTACAAAATTATTATGCATACTTTGCCTAATTTTTGTACGAATGATCAAAACATATGGCAGACGATGAGTCCTCTCATATGTTTTCATATTGGTGAGTGGCATCTTCCTGACAGGGTGATGAGACAATTTGGTTTTCAGCAGAATGTCCCATCGCCTTGTAATACTGAACCCGCATGATATTGACCTAAGGACTGGAGATTGGTCTGAAAAAGTTGCACATTTGGTAGTGCGATGACATTATCGTGCAAGGTTTATTGCAGTGAGGGTTTCTCTTGAACAGTTTAACATAGATGTCACTCCAGAATATATTCATTGGTATAATAATATCACAATGTGCTACGTTATTCGTCCGGGAGCAGCTGTGGGTCATCTGGTAAGTGAATATTATTTAATTATTTTTAATTTAAATTTATTTTAAATATTGTCTAATTGTTTTATAATTTATAGAGATCGAACAACTGTAGACTCCGTGAGGTTGCGAATGATCCGAACCAGGTTCTTGCTATATGTAGTGACAACCAAAGCTATATGGAGGAAATTCATTACTATTATCCTCTATCAACTCCTAGACGTAGAGGACCTGTTCGGGAAGAGGATGAGTTTGATGAGGTTGCACATAATGTGGAAGAGTTGCCCCTATGATGCAGACGCAGAGTCAAACTGATTATGTTAGTCTGATGATGATGATACCAGCATTTGGTTCAGGACATTATGACTCAAAGGCTGGTCCTTCGTCTTCATACGTGCATGGACATGGTCGGGGTCGTGGAGAGCATAATGAATATTTTATATATAAAGCGCGAGGTATCAGAGCAACATCAAGAAGAATCCAAGCAACCTCAAGTTCGAAGGCGACAACGACAACCAGCTCGAAATCGACGACGTCCGCCTTATGGACACATTGATTTTTGTAATTATTTTTATATAAATGAGATATTTAATTTACATTTTTTATTTTTATGAGATATTATTTTTAAAATTTATTCTTTTTATATATTATGAATAGTAATTATTTTGATATAGAAGTTTTTAAATGTCACTGACATAAATAATAACATCAGATAGTCTACATCTAAAAAGTTAGGTAAAAAAACTTCAATATTCGAATTTACATATTTTAGATAATAATTTCGGGACATAATAAATCAAATCAGCACTCAAAACCTTCACATGCAAGTCTATAAATAAGACTTGTATTATTGATATAAAGAATAGAAATTTTAATCACAGTAGTGAGATCAATAGTTTAAAAGATTTTACAATAATGATCTTGGATTCCTCTTGTACATTTGGTACCAAGATTTTGATGGAGTTTTTTTTTTCTTTTTTTAAAAAAATTATAAATAATAAAACAATATTTTTTAGAATTTTTTTTTATAAAATAGAAAATTAAAAAAAAGGAAAGAAGAAAGAAGAAGGTGGAATGTGTAATAATTAAAAAAAGAAAAAAAGGAAAATTTGTACGGATATCTCGCTCTTGCTCTCAAAATCTCGCTTTCTCAAACTCTCGCTCTCTCTCTCTTACTCTTCCCTCTTTCGTTCTCTCCCAATACAAAATTATTTTTAACACATAAAATAATTATGAGTGTTATGAGGAAGGTCTCTGGAAGGTCTCCGGAATGAGGAAGGTCTTTCGTTCTCTCCACATCAAATAATTATGAGGAAGGTCTCCGGAATGATAATTAAACAGACTCAATAATAATGTTAGGGCAAGGTCGAGGCAAAGTTCGACGTGCAAATGTAAAGGGAAAGGGGAAGGTCGAGGGTTCAAAATTCGACCCATCTAGGTCGAATTTTCAACCCTCGACTTATTTTAAAAAAAAAACAATATTTTTACAAATAGTTTGAAAACAACAATATTTTCCTAAATAGTTTAGGTCGAATTTTCAACCCTCGACTTATTTTAAAAAAAATTTAAAAAAAAAACAATATTTTTACAAATAGTTTGAAAACAACAATATTTTCCTAAATAGTTTCTAAAAGGATAATATCCTTTTAATTTTCCCCATAAAACACCTTGAGTATATATAAATATACTTAAATATTTTTATATATTTTTATAAAACAGTAGTTAAGCCTTTTTTTCTGTTAATTCTTTTTAACTTTTTTTTTTAAAAAAATGATGTCATAACACAATTAGCTTTTATTTTTTAATTAAATTTACAACAAATAAAATATTTTTTATCTATTAATTTAAATAATAATAATACTACTACTACTAATTTATTACTTAAAATATTTACAATTTCAATATAAGTATCAAATTTTAATTGATTTTAAATAAAAACATAGAATTTTTCCCGTGGGACTCAATCTCCAGACGGAGATTCCACGATCCCGACCTCGACTCTCCAAAAGGGGAAATGGAGTGGGGACGGGGGTGGCAAATCCCCACGGAGTACTCCCTATCCCCGCCCTGCCCGTTGCCTATCCTATATCTTTTGCGACATGGGTAAAACATCGATAAAAATTTATATTATGTGCCACTATAAATTTCAAGCTACTTTTTGTAAATTATGATTTACAATTTATTGATGTTCAATAAAATATTGTTGAAAGTTATTTATTAATTAGAAAAATAATGTAAAATTTAATATACAAACCTGTTATAAAATTTAGAATATAAAATGTTTTGAACATTACCAACCTACCACATATTTGCATATTTTAAGCATTTAAATAAAAGTGACATATTTTTCATTTTACATTGTACCAACAATACCACCTAGTTATTTCAATCATAACATTGTCAATGAAACCAAAGAAAAAAAATATCAACTTGTCACAGATTTGGCATAACAAGTTATATAACTCTAATTTGATCATTTTCTAGACGATCTCAAGGTTATTTCAACTAAGTTATAATTATCAAAACATTGAACAAAATTATAGCAACACTATCAGAAGCTTAATTTACTTAACAAAATTAGTAGCAACACTATTTGAATTGGTGATCAAAATTGGTCACCAAAAGTGATCGTCGAAATTGGACATCGGAGGTAGTGATCATACGAAGTTGGATGTCAGAGGTAGTTGCTAGAGATGATTATCGAAGGTGGTCTTTGTGGGAGGTAGTCGCTGAAGGTGATTATCGTCGGAGATGGTCATTGGAGGTGGTTGTAGAAGTATGTAAGCTGGAGTGAGACAGCAATAGTCACCAACAATCATTATTGTCAGAGTTGAGCGTCAGAATTGGTCGTAGAGTTAGCTACCAAAGGTGGTTGTTAGAGCATGTCCCTGGAGTTGGTTATCGGTGGTGGAGGGAGGGAGAAAGAGGGAGAAAGAAAGAGGGAAAGATGAAAATTCATCAATAAATGTACGAACTTCAATATTGAACACTATCGAAATTGGTGAAGTTGAGTTATTTAGTATTTATGAAGTTGGCAGTCAAACATTTAGTTGAGTTAGAAATCTACCTCTACTGAAGATTTGTGAAAGAGGTGTTTGATCCAAGGAGTTGGAGTTAGAGTTAGGATTTAAGAGGTTTAAAGACTACACGATTAAAAGTATATTAATTTCATGCTTTATTAACCTTCGTGACTTCATAACTAAAAATCTAAACCAATCTATTTTATAATATACACTAGTATATTTCAAAATATCATGTAAAGGTAGGGGTATTTTTGTCAGGTTGTTAAATTAATGCCGAGTCTACTATCTACAGATCTATCTGGTTGTTGCCCCCACTGGCCAAGCAAAGCTGTAGTTTGTTGTTTCTCTGCTGTCCCTTTCTCTTTATTTTAAATTTTCCACTGTTGACATATAAAATAAAATATAAACCCACAACAATAAATTAGGCAATTTTTTTAATGAAAAAAAGTAAACGCATCATAAAATTAATTTTTTTTTTTGGTTTTTTCTCATTTTTTCTTTTACAGATACATTAATATAATTTGAACTTAAAAATTTAAAAATTTAGATTACGTGTTGGAATGAGTTTCAAGGACGGACAAATTCATTAATATATGAAAACGATATGTAGGCTTATGATGGAAAATTTAAAAATTTATTACAAATATCTTTAAAAGATTGAGTTGAGCAATTTTTCAAAATTTTAATGGGTTTTGAATTTGGTGCTAAAATGTAACTTAAGTTTTGCAAATGTAATGAATGATTATTTAAAATAGGTATAGAATGTAACCACGGATTAATAGTAAAAATAATTCAAGAAAGATGGTATAAAGTTTTCTTAACGTGATTCAGTTTCTCAATCTACTCCATAAGATTACCTCCAGAGAATAACATTAATCAATCAAATGTTAGAACAATTTACGATCATATTGACTTTCATAAAAAGAATCATTCTCTTCTTAAATCAGGCATTAATGGTTGATCAACTTTTCTTTCGACAAAGTCTTTTCAAACACAAAGCTCCTGATGCATTGTGAACCACCATTTCAACTTTCTTCAAAGGTAGATATGTCTTCTCCCAAGACTTAATTAAAATATTTTTCACAAATATAAAACAATTCACCCTTTTTATAATTTCACATAAAAACACTCTCAACTAAATATTACAAATTTAGAACAATTGAGAGAGAATAAACAAATATGCTTCACCAATCTTTTTGTCTTGCAATGCTCCAATATCTCATAGGTTGATGCTGAAATTTAAATAAGGAAAATACACCTGACCTTTATATGGCATCTGCAGTGAACTTGTTTGAAGAGAGAAAGAACATGACCTACAAAAGAGAAAATTTAAACATCAATGTGGTGCTTGCAACATGCATTCTAATGCTTGAGTTAAAGAGTGAAATAATGTGCAAGTCTGTAACGATCTGACTTTCTAGAACAAGAACCGGACCGTTACAACATGCATGCATAAACTTTGAAACGACATTTTCATCAGATTTGACTAAATTCAAAATAATGAATAATTTTTTTTATTAAAAACCTATAAAAAAATATAAAATATCTATTTGAGGTACCCCTAACTTTAAATAAAAAAATAAATTAAATAATAAAAATCAAATGAAATATTCAAAGAATTTAAATGTTCAATTGTTGGGATTGGTGTCCTAAATCTCTTGTATTCTCGTAGTTTGTAAACATTGTATAAAAAATTGTTATTATTAATAAAATAATTGTTATTTTATGAGCATACACTCAATCCAATAAACTAAGATACTATGTTATTTTATGTAATTTAATCAAGTATGTAGAGACATACTTGTGGATCTTGTTTAAATAATAACCTAAACGGTCTATAGTAGATGGATAAGACTATTGGGGGTGATGCTCTAAATCTCATAGAGTCCTATAGTTTGTAAACATTCTATGAACAAACTCTTATGTGATTATTAATATATGATATTCATTTTGTCTATAAAATATGTGATATTTTAGTTGCATTAACCACAAACCAATAAACTAACATGCAAAGTTATCATTATAACTTAAATATGTATGTGGAGACATACAGGTGGATCATGTTTAAGTGATAACCTAAATAGTTTGTAGTATATGGATAAGGCTGGGTACCTTATCCTAGTGACACTATGAGTATGACCCGCTTTGTAGGTGTTACAATTGTTATAAAATGCTACAAATGATCTAATCTTGATCATTCATGTATTAGACATGTGAGCGGGGATATTCTATACAAAAAAGTTTGTATAAGACCGAACCACGAAATGTTTAGTCTCAATATATAACACCGTTCATAATAGAGACTTTCATTTCACCAGGATGACTATAGGTAACATGACCTGAATCTTGATGAGTTGTGAACTCCTATCTATGAGGGTGGTCCTTTGATTTATATGGGTGAGAGTGGCCAAATCCTCAACTCAACAAGCCTACCATTTTTGGAATTTGTCTGATTGGGGAGTTGGGAACATAGCTACACAAAATGGAATTCACTTCTTCCCCGAAGTAGGAGTAAGTAGATAAATTGCTCCTGCTGATTATGGGTCTTGAACAATGTGGCGCCACACTTTCTCCTAGCCCGAGAGGGGTTTAGTCATAGTAGGACTATGATCTATTGTTCATTAGAGGGGTCAGTGGTACTTAATGAGTTAGATGTAACTACAGGGGTAAAATGGTAATTTAGCCCAACGGTACTTATGAGCAGTTTGTGAAGGGTCATCGTACTATTGATTGGTTATATCCAATAGACATAGAAATATATTTGTAGTGTGAAGATTGCAACTGTCGATTTTTAGTGAAGTGCCCGACAGTTAACGGATGGTGAATAATGTAATTACAGAGTTTAATTAAATTCATGTACTGTTGGAGCTTCAAGCTACAGGTCCATAAGATCCCTTTGGTAGCTCAAAAAAATTTAGTTGAGAATCAGTTTTTTGGTTAATTTGAATTATTCAAATTAATAAGAGGGATTTAATTATATAGGATATAATCAAATTGTTTCAATTATATATGATATAATTGTCATAATGTATTTGATATATTATAGTTTAATGGGAGGAAATAAATATTTGAATAAGATTCAAATATATTTTCTATGATTGTGATTCATAATTGTTAAGTTTAATATAAATATGATTTATATTAAATGTCATAAAATAGAGAAAAGAAACTATAGTTTATATTGTATGTGATACAATATTAAAACTATAGATTATATGTTATATTTGATATAATATATAATTTAATATAAATATAATATGATAAGATAGTTATCATATTTATTTATATTATTTTATTATTATTTGAATAATAACTTCTCTCTTTACTTTCCAACCACCTTAGTGGGTGGTTATTATTTTTGTGGCAAAAAGAATAAAAGAAAAGTGGTTTTCTTCTTCTTCCTTTACGACTTGAACATTGTAATTGTTGAACGATTGAGTTGTAGAAAAGTTCTATGATTTCTTAAAAGAACTCTCAATCTTCTTCCTCTTCCACCCAAACTATCCCTCCTAACCAAAATAGTCAGAATCCACCACTCCTGGGTTCTCACCTCGAGAATACCAAAGGCTCTTTATAGTAGTATCCTTGTTTGATATGAGAAAATCTTGAAGAAGGTCTTCAAGAGTTGTTATTTCTGTTCGAAGCTCGTGATTGTTCGAGGGAGTTTTACGTGAAGAAAGGTTCTTCAAGATAATGTATCTTGAACTCTTTATTCCTTGTAAAAGCATGTTGTAGTTTAACTTTAAACGAATATCTACTATATGATTACAGTAAATTTAGTTTTCAATAATTAATGAAATTTAGATGATCCGCTTCCGCTTAAGGATCTCTTAAAAAACGAGTTCCTTCAAAGATTGGGTACCTTATCTTGGTAATACTACGGATACGACCCGCTTTTTAGATCTTACAAGTGTTGTAAAGTGTTACAAATGATCTGATTCTGATCATTACTACAAGAAAACCTTCTTTTAGTGATATTTTTTTTAGTGACGCGGCCAAAACATGTCGCTAGATACTTATTTATAGCAACACATCAAAAAATTTGTAGCAGAAAATAATTATTAGTGATAGAGTTCAAACAAACGTCACTAAAAGTTTCTGCAACATGTTAATATGTGTAGCAAAAAGCTAATAATCTTTAATGACATATTATTGTACCACTAATTTTAACTTTTTTTTTTTTTTTAAAAAAAGAGAGAGAATGATAGGGAAAAAAATTAAAATGCACTAATTTTTCCTTTCCCTCCTTCACAATGTTGGGATTGGTGTCCTAATTCTCCTGGAGTCTCGTAGTTTGTAAACGGTACACATTGTTGTGAATGAAATCAGAGTTATTTTATTTGACATTTACTCATATCCAATAAACAAAGCTCCATGGTTATTGAATGTAAACTTAGGCATGTATATGAGATATACAAGTGGATCATGCTTTAAGTGATAACCTAAAAAGGTCTGTAGTATAAGGATTAAGGAGGGATACATGATCTTGGTGACATTACGGATACGACCCGCTTTGTTTGTAGAGGTTTACAAGCGTGCTGAACTACTACAGATTGTAGATCTTGACCATTCATGTGGAGACATGCAGGGGAAGGGGAGATGTCCTATACAAAGAGTTTGTATAAGATCAGACCATGAGATGACTAGTCTCTTTATGTAACGCCATTTATATTAAAGACTTACATCTCACCTAAACGAGTCATAGGTGACATAACCTCAATCCTGAGTGTTTTGGGAACTCCTACATTTGAGGGCGATCCTTTGTTTAGTATGAGTGAGAGTGGCCAGATTGCTTGTTGGAAACGTACCAGTACGCAGCGGAAGTGAACAGGATCGATAAGCACTCTAATTTCTTAATTTTGGCAGAAAAGAAAACATGCTTAAACAAAATTTAATGGGTTTCAAGAACATACCTTTAAAGAACCGTTGAAATCTTGATTTCCAACTACTAAATCCTCCAAATCTTTGTGTAGACCACCACAAGATCTTCCCTACTATTCTATTGGTGCTCTATATTGAGTTGTGGGATTAAAAATAAACTAGAATCAAAGGAAATTTGGAGAAAGCTCACAGCTACAACCCAAAATGAAGAACACCTTCTTCTTCAAGAATTTTCAGTTAAAATTCTTTTAGGTGCAACCTTCCAAATCACTCCAATCTCTTCAATATATTGCAGACTATCATGCAAAGAGATTTGTTGCATGGGATGCAACCCATGCTTGGAGTAAGCAATTTGAAGATGAAGATGAAAAATCCAATTTTTCATTTTTTTTTTGTGTTTTTTTTTCTATTTCCAAAATCCAAAATTGATTTTAAAATTATATTTAATTTCTAAAATCAAAATTTATTAATTTTACAAATTAATTTCATAAATTAATTTTCTAATAAAATTAACAAATAATTATTTAAACAATTTAAATAATTCTAATTAATTTAATATCCAATATTAAATTAATTTTTACACAATTTCATCTTCATATATTTAAATATTTATTCTCCAATTCTATTTGATTCTATTTTGAACGTTTCAAATTAATTTATCACGCTACTTTAGAGCTAATCTATTTTCGAGCTAGTAGGGGGACCTCGTGGACCTACAGATAATGAGCTCCAACGATCCGAGATTAATTGGCTAAACTCATTAGACCGATCTAACCCCCATTCGTTAACTAATGGGTCACTCCACTAAAACTCATAATTGAACTCCCCTCACTATAGATATATTATGTCCACCTGATATAACCATGATTAGTAAGTCAACCCTTCACGGGTTGTTTGTAATAACGGTGGGGTCAAATCTCTGTTTTACCCCCGAAATGATCTCTTATTCCTTAAGTTCCCACTGATCCACTAATGAACAATTGTTTTGTGATCCAATCAACAAAACCGAGTCCCTCTCGAGCCAATGAGAGGGTGGGGCCCCTTGTTCAAGATCCAAAATCAGCACTTAAAGGAACAACCTCTCTACTATCCCTAAAGCGGGCAGAAGTGAATTTTGTCTTGCACCCTATGTCTTCAACTATCTATCCGGTCTTACCCCTGAAATTGGAGGTTTATTGAGTTGGTACTGTTGAGCCAACCCTCACCCATACAAACCTAAGAATAATTCCAACACTTTGAAATAGTCAGTCTTAAACAGTAAACAACGTTATAAAGTAAGAGTGACTGATTTCGTGGTCCGATCTTGTACAAACCCTTTTGCACATGGACAACCCCACTCCTCATGTCCTAACATGAACGAATTAGGATCACTTCATTTGTAGTACTTTACAACTCCTTGTAACAACTGCATAGCAGGCAGTATCCAATAGTGTTACCAGAATAAGGTATCCAACCTTATCCATATACTATAGATCATTTTGACTATTTACTCGAACCTGATCCACCTTTATGTCTCCACATAAAGTTCAAGTACTCATCTAATAGTCAAGGGTTTTTCAGGTTTATTAGATTTCTATTAAGCAAAACATCTATTCAATAACACCTTTATTGAATTTTCAGAATAAGTTCCATTTGTTTACGTACCATGAGTTTTAAGACATAAAACTCAACATTGCCAACTCAACATGCCTACCTTTTTGGGGATTTGTCTGATTTGGGAGTTGGGAACTGGAATTCACTCCTTCCTCGAAGCAGGGGTAAGTAGATAGATTGCTCCGTTAAGGACTGATTTCAAGTCTTGAACATAGTAGCCATAGCTTTTCTTTGGAAGAGAAGACTCAGTCATAGTAGAACTATGACTTATGTTCATTAGAGGGATCAGTGGTGCTTAAGGAGTTAGATGTAACTACAGGGGCATAACGATTATTGGCCCAGCTATACTTACGAATGATCTGTGAAAGGTTATCGCACTGTTGATTAGTTTATATGGACACAAAATATATCTGTAGTAAGAAGAGTGCAGTTTTTGGTCTTTAGTGGAGTGCTCGATAGTTAAAAGATGGTCGATCCCGTGGCTAAAGAGTTTAGTAAGTTATTCACGTACCGTTAGAGCTTCAAGCTACAGGTTCATAAGGTCCCCTTGGTAGCTTAATGGATTCAAGTTGAGAATCAATTCTTGTGTTGATTTGAAATGTTCAAATTGACAAGAAGAAATTTTATTATATATGATATGATCGGTGTGATATATGAGATATATCAAGTGGAGGATTAATGTAAATGTGATTTTCATTAAGTACCATGAAATAGAAAAAGAACTATGGTTTATATGTTTCATGAGATGAAATATTAAAACTATAGGTTATAAATATAATATGATAAGTTGGTTATCATATATATTTATAATAATATTAATTATTGGATAATTATATCTTTTTCTCTAATAACCAATTGAGTGGAAGGTTATTGGTGGTTTCATGGTAACCGTGTGATAAAAAGAAAAATGTTTTTCTAAATTTTAGTAGTTTTTGGCAAGAGTTGCTATTCTCGACAAGTACTCATGGATCGCTGTCAAATAAGGTTTTTTTCCACTAAACGATAGTTGAAAGAGAGACTAAATGATCGTGGAGTGTCACTACACGATAATTTACTCAGCTGGTCGTAGCTAAACAATCGCGGAACATTTGCTAAACGATTGAGCATTCGTCTATACGATAGACTCTTATCATCTCCCACTTGTTCGTCTACACGATTGTTATTCCTTCTGTCTCTTCCTCTAACCAAGTCCACACAGAGCCCACATTTCTGGATTCTCACATTGAGAATACCAAGGTAGCCATTGTGGTGGTGTTATACTCAACTCGAATGAGTTCGAGGTTTTTGGAGGTCGTTCGTTGGGTTCGTGATCTTGGAGATAGTTGAGTTCATGTTCGCTGTGATAGTGCTGTGTTGCGGTTGTAGTGTTCGAGCATTCGTGTGTTGTTGTCTTGGAGACTAAACGAGCGTTCGTGATCGAGGGAGTTTGAAGATGAGTGTTCAAAGGTATGTCATTATTTCCCTTGATTATCTAGTAAAACATGTTGTAATTTTGTATTGTGCATGACCTGTAAGTTTCCGTTTCTTGACTGTAATTATTTATGTTCAATTTCGAATGGAATTTGGAATGATCATTCCGCTGCTCATGAAAATCCTCATGTCTGATTTTTTTCACACGAAACATTTTCTCCCTCCCCGTTCCCTCTAGGTTTTTCGCCCTTTCAATTTCCCTTTCTCCCTTTGGTTTCCCCTCCCTCCTTCCTAATTCCCTTGATCCCTCACTTCATTTACTTTGACTTCTCTGTCTTCGTCTTTGATCTCGCACTTGTCCCCTTCTGTCTTTATCGGTACCATCAAGCCCTCACCGCTGAAGTTTTCCATCCCTTTTCATCGATCTTGCCATCAGTGAAGCTTTCTTTCCATCACGTTGATCTTAATGTTGGTGAAGGTTTTTGTCCATCACGTCAATCTCTTCGCTGGTGCACTTTATGTGATTAGGGACCGGCCTTTTGTGCCAGAGGTTTCTAAATATTGGAGGAGAAGTAAGTTCTTTACAAATTGCTTCTCATCAATCTATCCAACAAACCTGGTTGGTTCTTGGAAGTGAACCTAGAAGGGAAGGTGTTGGTGGTGAAGTGTAATAACAAATGGGTTCCTGATTTTGATGTCATTGTGGGTATTCTTAAGGAGGAGTATCCAGAGCCTTCTCTTGTTACTCCTTCGATTTGTCGTTCTTCTTCAACACATGGATCAAAAGATCAGTCATAATTTTCTTTGAATCTTCTAATTCCTGTTCTTTGTGTTCAATCTCTGTTCCGATTTGTTTTATTTGGCTATTCTCAAGTTCAAGATGATGAGTTTCAATTCTTCTTGCAGGAATTGATCGACGAAAACTTGAACCAGAGAAATCTCCACGAGTTCAATGACCACGCAGTTTCTGGTTTACATATAGAATTGTTGTGCAGATGGATGTAGCTATGGAATTAAACTGCATTACATTTGATTTTGATTTCCTATTTGAGTATTGCTACCAACTTGTGTAAATAATTGATAATATAACTTTTATAAGTGTTTTTTTTTTCTCTTTCAAAAGATCTTCAAATTTTGATTCTCATTCCATTTCTATCTAGTATGAGAATAGTCTTTCCACAACCGAATCTGAATTTACAATGGAGGGTGGACATATATATTGATTATTTATTTTATTATGATATCGTAGCTTTTACTCCATATAAACTGAAAGTTATAATGGATATATATTGAATCGATAAAGTTTTGCTGGCAATGATAAAGTTTGGTTCTTGAGAGTATTTGTTGTTGGGCCTATTGTATTTTTGTGTTAGCAATATCTCACACAAGTGCCCAATGGTGAAGGTAAGTTTGCGAAAGTGGGATTTGATTACTTGATTCATCTCAACTTCAACATGGAAGCTTTTTATAAAGGTAATATTTGTAAAACGTTCTTCTTATGACTATAGTTTTTTGAAGTTGTTGTATAGATTAAGTGTGAAGTGCTGTGACTATCCCGCAATTATGGCCTGTTGAGCATGATTTTCATATAGTTTTTTTTTTTTTTTCCTAAGAAGTTGGATTTCAAATATTTGTCCCTAGATTCTTTATTTTGGTGTTTGTCCCGTGTTTCTTTTACCCGACAAGATTCGAAGCGTTTTGGCAAGTTCTTGGTAAGTATTTAATGTTTTGAAACCCTTTAGATTCAATTATGGTTATGTTTAGGTTGGAAGCTTATTTTAAGTTTGGAGTTGAATTTGGATCCACCACTAATTTTTGGGAGACTTTTAGACACAGAAGCGGGCTGTCTGGCACCGTTAACTTCCGTGGATTTTGGTAAGATTTAAGGCTTTATAACTCTTTCGAGTTGAGAATAATTTCTACAAATTAAGTTGTTAAGTTTTGTTGGTGATTTTTGGTACGCATGATTGAGTATTCAGGAGTTTGAACCTAAAGGTTAAAATTAATTTTGGTTCTTGTCCTAGGATCTAATTCAAAAATTGTGGAAACTAGAAAGGTTCAGTTGACTGGATTGTAATAAACCAAAATATGTTGTGTTTGTAGGATTGTATCAGCAACAGCGGAAGAACAATGATCATTAAGGCTTTCTAATTCATTAATTTTGACAAAATATAAAGCATGCTCTTGCATAAAACAAGTGAGTTTCAAGACATACCTCTTGTAGAACTTCTTCAAAGCTTGTTCTCCAATTGCAATCTTCTCCAAATCTTGTTGCAGACCACCTCAATATCTTTCCTACTATTCTCTTGGTAATTTAGATTGAGTTGGGGGACTCAAAACAAGCTTGAATCAATGGATGAAAGAGAAAAGCTCATAGTAGCAATCTTGTTGAAGAACCATTTCTTCAACCCGAATTATCTCTAAAATTTTCTCTTGATTGCATGTCCGAATTTCACTCCAAACTCTTCATTATATTGTAGATCAACATACAAGGGAGAGAGTTGCAGCTCATGTTTGGATTAAGACAAGGTAATGGTGAATGCTTTTCGTGTGGGCAAATTAGGTGATGGATAATGGAAAACCAAACTTTTCTATTTTGTGTTGTTTTTCTATTTTCCAATTTTATCTCAAAAATCAAAACTTGATTTTAAAATCCATTTTGATTTAAAAACTGAAAAATAAAATTAATTTAATAAATTATTTTTTAAATAAAACTTAATTAATTTAATATCAAATATTAAATTAATTTTTACACATATCCAATTTTATATATTTAAATCATATTTAAATATATTAATTCTCCTATTCCGTTTAATTCTCAAATTAAACACGTAATTATATCTCATATAATTACTAATTCCCTTAATTCTAATTTGAACGTTTCAAATTAACTTATCACGCTATTCTAGAGTTAATTCGTTACGAGCTAGTAGGAGGATCTCGCGGACCTACAAATCATGGACACCAACGATCCGAGATTAATTGGCTAAACTCATTAGATCAGATTAATCCCCATTCGTTAACTAATAGGTCACTCCATTAAAGCCCATAGTTGCACTCCCCTCACTGTAAATATATTATGTCCACATGATTTAACTATAATCAGCAAGTCGACCCTTCAAAGGTTGTTCGTAATAATGGCTAGGTCAAATATCTATTTTACCCTCGAGATTACGTCTTATTCCTCAAGTTCCTACTGATCCT